>NC_074704.1:6523232-6823232 GCF_029448725.1 Salvelinus fontinalis
GGGATGGGGGCGCTGTTTAGACTATTTATGCTAATGTGGCTAATTTTTTAAACGGCTTCCCACAAAATCCTTGATCGTACAATATGCATATTATTATTATTATTGGATAGAAAACAGTCTATAGTTTCTATAGGAGTTGAAATTTTGTCTCTAAGTGGAACAGAGCCCATTCTACAGCAATTTCCCTGACATGGAGTCAGATTTGAGAAACGTTGGCCACTTTTCTGAAGTCATTTAAACGGGCACTGTCGTTGCTATGACTATACGGACACTTCTTACGTCTTCCCCTGGATGCCTTTACGTGATGACGATTCCAACGGGCTCGATTGCTCGTTCACAGGCCCTACAAATGAAAAAAACCTTTAGCTAGCAAGTCTTTTCTTGCTGCGTAACGCGCGTGGAAGACACCGACCCTCTCCTGTTCCAAGCGTTAGTTTAGCCTGTTATATTTCTCCGGTCATCTTTTCACTCGTTATAGGAGTTACAAACATCACAAAGTAGTTAATTTAAAGCGTTTTATAGCAATTTATATCCGTTTAGTGCGATTTTGGGACATTTATTTTTGCAACGATGTGAAAAGTTGGGCACGCTTTTCAGTTCATCCCGAACGTAGTTGACATTTCCACATGGCAAGAGGACAGCTTTCCACCAAAAGACGATTTCTCCCAAGAAAGGATCCTTTGCCCAAGATACTGATGGAAGAACAGCTCAAGGTAGGACATTTTTATTATGATAAATCGTGTTTCTGTCGAAACATTTTAGTGGCTTAGGACGCCATGTTTTTTGACGTAGCTTCGCTTGGCGCAAACTGTATTGAAAAGTAAGGATAAATTAAAAAATGTAATAACGCAATTGTATTAAGAATTAAATTGTCTATCAATCCCTGTCCACCCTATATTTTTTAGTCACGTTTATGAGTATTTATGTATAAGAGTAGATCACTGTCTAAGTGGCGCAAGGACGTTTTCTTTACCAGCTTGTCTACATTTCACATTGTCTAACCATGATTTTGGTGGCTAAATATAAACATTTTCGATCAAACTGTATATGCATGTTGTAATGTGATGTTACAGGAGTGTCATCGGAAGAATTCTGAGAAGGTTAGTGAAAAAATTAATATCTTTTGGCGATGTTGACTTTTATCGCTCACTTTGGCTAGAATCAATGCTGGGCTGCTAATTGCTATGTGCTAAGCTAATATAACGATTTATTGTGTTTTCGCTGTAAGACACTTAGAAAATCTGAAATATTGTCTGTATTCACAGGATCTGTGTCTTTCGATTCGTGTATGCTGTGTATTTTTACGAAATGTTTGATGATTAGTAGTTAGGTAAACACGTTGCTCATTGTAATTATTCTAGTCCATTTGTGATGGTGGGTGCAATTGTAAACTATGCCATATACCTGAAATATGCACTTTTTTCTAACAAAACCTATCCCATACCATAAATATGTTATCAGACTGTCATCTAATGAGTTTTTTTGTTGGTTAGGGGCTATAAATATCTTAGTTTAGCCGAATTGGTGATGGCTACTGGTGTTGGTGGACAAATAAAAGATGGTGGAATATGCTAATGTGTTTTTTAGGTAATAGATGTACATCTTTACATATTGTGTCTTCCCTGTAAAACATTTTAAAAATCGGAAATGTTGACTGGATTCATAAGATCTGTGTCTTTCATTAGCTGTATTGGACTTTAATGTGTGAAAGTTAAATATTTTAAAAAAATATTTTTTTTGAATTTCGCGGCACTGGTTTTTCAGTGGGGGGGGGGGGGGAGTGCCGCTAGCGCCACGCTGATCCTAGACAGGTTAATGAATATGATGTCAGTTCGGTTGTCATTTCAGACATTCTTATTAATGATAGGATGACAAACTGTATCGTGGAAAGTCTACACATTATAGTTATCAAATTCACATGGAATTGTTGTGCAATTTAAATGTTTAAATATGAAACTATTTGTGATAAGATTAATTGTAATTTTCCCTTCCAAATTATAGAATTGGGTTTTCATAAGGTTAGAGCTCTTCTCAATCAGTGGTCCGCCCCTGTGAAGAGACATTGGTTATAAACTATGAAACACACCCTTTTCTCCCTCCACTATATAAGCCCTTGACGAAAATGTAACCTCCTGTTCCGAGAACGCGAGTCCTGCAGGCTCTGCGTTAAAAGGGCGAATAACTTGCTGTCCCGGGTACATTAGGGCGATGGTCCGATGTCAGAAGGATTCAGATAATAAGCTGTTCCAAGTACGCGAGGCCTTCAGCCTTTCCGAGGACGTGAGGATGACGGTTCCACGTTTACCTGTCTGGGAACCCCTCGCCAACAGTCAGTGAAATTGCAGGGCACGAAATTCAAAACAACAGAAATCTCATAATTCAAATTTCTCAAACATACAAGTATTATACACCTTTTTAAAGATAAACTTCTCGTTAATCCAACCACAGTGTCCGATTTCAAAAAGGGTTTTCGGCAAAAGCACAACATATCATTATGTTAGGTCAGCAACTAGTCACAGAAAGCATACAGCCATTTTCCAACCAAAGAGAGGAGTCACAAAAAGCAGAAATAGAGATAAAATGAATCAATAACCTTTGATATTCTTCATCAGATGACACTCCCGGGACAACATGTTACACAATACATGTATGTTTTGTTCGATCAAGTTCATATTTATATCCAAAAACCTCAGTTTACATTTGGCGCGTTATGTTCAGTAAGGCTTTGCCTCCAAAACATCCGGTTAATTTGCACAGAGCCACATCAATTTACAGAAATACTCATCATATACTTTGATGAAAGATACAATTGTTTTACATAGAATTAAAGATACACTTCTTTCTAATGCAAACGCTTTGTCAGATTTCAAAAAAGCTTTCAGGCGAAAGCACATTATTCAATATTCTGAGTACAGCGATCAGCCATCAAAGCAAGCTATACAGTTACCAGTCAAGTTGTGGAGTCAACAAAAGTCATAAATTGCATTATAAATCTTCTCTTACCTTTGCTGATCTTCGTCGGAATGCACTCGCAAGACTCCCAGTTCCACAAGAAATGTTTGTTTTGTTCGATAATGTCCATCGATAAAGTCCAAATAACTCTGTTTTGTTCGCGCGTTTAGTACACAAATCCAAAAGCACAAAGCGCGTTACCATTATCTAGACGAAAAGTCAAAAAGCTCCATTACAGTTAGTAAAAACATGTCAAAAGATGTTTTCAATCAATCCTTAGGGTCTTTTTATCATAAATATGTAATAATATTTCAACCGGACAATAGCGTTTCCATTACAGAGGAAAAGGAACGACCGGCTCGCCCACTTGCCCGAGAGGTAAACATCCCATTGTCCTCAGGCGAACCACCTAATGAAACTGGTCTTATTCAACTGCCTTTCTCAATAGAAGTCTGGAAACAACTTCTAAAGACTGTTGACATCTGCTGGAAGCCTTGGGAAGTGCAATTTGACCCCACAGACACTGGATATTCAATAGAGGTTGAAATGAAAACTAAAAAAACTACAATTTCCCCACTTCCTGGTTGGATTTTTCTCAGGTTTTCGCCTGCTATATGAGTTCTGTTATACTCACAGACATTATGTTAACTGTTTTGGAAACTTTAGAGTGTTTTCTATCCAAATCTACACAGTATATGCATATCATAGCTTCTGGGCCTGAGTAACAGGCAGTTTACTATGGGCACGCTTTTCATCCAAACTTCCCAATGCTGCCCCCTATCCCAAAGAAGTTAACTTTGTTGTCGTAGCTCTGCAGGTATATCCCTCTCAACTGAACACAACCAAGGAAGACAAAGCCGAAAATGACAGTCAACGGCAAGCAAGGTAAAAGCCAGAACTAAAATACTTGTTTTATAATGCTGTTTATTCTGTAATATGACATGTGATAGGAGAACGAAATATAAAATGTGTTATTCTATTTTGCACAGTATTTCAACACCAATCAATTGAATTTGATCAAATTTAAATAACTTTTGAGTTGTCATTATGCATCACCCCAAAGAACGATTATAGTCAACATCTTTTGAATTTATTTAATCTTGGTAATTGTGAATTATCTGGTCCTCAAACGCATTGAAACTTAAGATTTTTTGTCATGGCAAATAATTAAGTTTTGTCATTGCAATATAATGACCCTGATTTGTAATTTTGTTTAAGTCTGATTGTACAGCAAATGAAAAAATAGCCCAAGGTGTCACGTTCGTCATTGGAATGAGACCAAAGCGCAGCGTGGAAAGTGTTCATGATTTAATTCTCTTTAAAACACTCAAACAAAATGACAAAAAGAGAAAACGAAAACGCACAGTTCCGTCAGGGAAACAACCTAAACAGAAAACAACACCCCACAAAACCCAAACGGAAAATGACAACTTAGACACTTAGACACAACTTAGACAGATCCCCAATCAGAGACAACGATAGACAGCTGCCTCTGAACAACAAAACAACAAAGAAATAGAAACATAGATTTTCCCACCCGAGTCACACCCTGACCTAACCAAACATAGAGAATACATTTAAATATAAAGTGAATTGATTGAGTGCTCTACGATAATGTTGGCTGGTCGACGATTCACGCTCAGATGATCTATAAAATGGGTCACAATTCTTGTGAATAAATGGCCTCGTACTCTGTCCTAGATCATACAATATGCATATTATTATTACTATTGGATAGAAAACACTCTGAAGTTTCTAAAACTGTTTGAATTATGTCTGTGAGTAAAACAGAACTCATTTGGCAGCAAACTTCCAGACAGGAAGTGAAAAATCTGAAAACGAGGCTCTGTTTCAGGGCCTGCCTATTCAACTGGCTTTTATTTATCGATATGTATACACTTCATACGCCTTCCACTAGATGTCAACAGGCAGTAGAAGGTTGAATGGGGTGTCTAGCTTGATGTGAGGCCGAATAAGAGCTTTTGGAGTGACAGGTCCGATATTTTGTTTGTTTTCGACGGCGCGCGGGGGACCTCGACATTGTCTTCTGAAAATCGTTCGGTATACACGGCGAATTGCTCCGGCTCTGATTTTATTTGATACATATGAGAAAAACATCATAAAGTAGGATTTTTCAACCGAGTTTGATCAGTTTATTCAACGTTTATTGGGACTTTTGGAATTTTTCGTTCCAAGCGCCAAGAGATGATGGGCATGTTCGCGCCACATGGCTAGTCAAAGCTGCTAATTCGACAGAAGAAATGGACATTCTAAAACCAAACAACGATTTATTCTGGAAATAGGACTCCTTGCACAACATTCTGATGGAAGCTCAGCAAAAGTAAGACACAATTTATGATGTTATTTCGTATTTCTGTGTAATATGTTGACTCCAACTCGGCGGAGAATAGGTGAGCGCTGTCTCACAATAATGCATTTTGTATGTTGTAGTAAAGTTATTTTTAAAAATCTAACACAGCGGTTGCATTAACCTGTTGGGGATGGGGGCGCTGTTTAGACTATTTATGCTAATGTGGCTAATTTTTTAAACGGCTTCCCACAAAATCCTTGATCGTACAATATGCATATTATTATTATTATTGGATAGAAAACAGTCTATAGTTTCTATAGGAGTTGAAATTTTGTCTCTAAGTGGAACAGAGCCCATTCTACAGCAATTTCCCTGACATGGAGTCAGATTTGAGAAATGTTGGGCACTTTTCTGAAGTCAGTTAAAAGGGCACTGTCGTTGCTATGACTATACGGACACTTCTTACGTCTTCCCCTGGATGCCTTTACGTGATGACGATTCCAACGGGCTCGATTGCTCGTTCACAGGCCCTACAAATGAAAAAAACCTTTAGCTAGCAAGTCTTTTCTTGCTGCGTAACGCGCGTGGAAGACACCGACCCTCTCCTGTTCCAAGCGTTAGTTTAGCCTGTTATATTTCTCCGGTCATCTTTTCACTCGTTATAGGAGTTACAAACATCACAAAGTAGTTAATTTAAAGCGTTTTATAGCAATTTATATCCGTTTAGTGCGATTTTGGGACATTTATTTTTGCAACGATGTGAAAAGTTGGGCACGCTTTTCAGTTCATCCCGAACGTAGTTGACATTTCCACATGGCAAGAGGACAGCTTTCCACCAAAAGACGATTTCTCCCAAGAAAGGATCCTTTGCCCAAGATACTGATGGAAGAACAGCTCAAGGTAGGACATTTTTATTATGATAAATCGTGTTTCTGTCGAAACATTTTAGTGGCTTAGGACGCCATGTTTTTTGACGTAGCTTCGCTTGGCGCAAACTGTATTGAAAAGTAAGGATAAATTAAAAAATGTAATAACGCAATTGTATTAAGAATTAAATTGTCTATCAATCCCTGTCCACCCTATATTTTTTAGTCACGTTTATGAGTATTTATGTATAAGAGTAGATCACTGTCTAAGTGGCGCAAGGACAAATTCTGACCAGCCGAGTTACATTTCACATTGTCTAACCATGATTTTGGTGGCTAAATATAAACATTTTCGATCAAACTGTATATGCATGTTGTAATGTGATGTTACAGGAGTGTCATCGGAAGAATTCTGAGAAGGTTAGTGAAAAAATTAATATCTTTTGGCGATGTTGACTTTTATCGCTCACTTTGGCTAGAATCAATGCTGGGCTGCTAATTGCTATGTGCTAAGCTAATATAACGATTTATTGTGTTTTCGCTGTAAGACACTTAGAAAATCTGAAATATTGTCTGTATTCACAGGATCTGTGTCTTTCGATTCGTGTATGCTGTGTATTTTTACGAAATGTTTGATGATTAGTAGTTAGGTAAACACGTTGCTCATTGTAATTATTCTAGTCCATTTGTGATGGTGGGTGCAATTGTAAACTATGCCATATACCTGAAATATGCACTTTTTTCTAACAAAACCTATCCCATACCATAAATATGTTATCAGACTGTCATCTAATGAGTTTTTTTGTTGGTTAGGGGCTATAAATATCTTAGTTTAGCCGAATTGGTGATGGCTACTGGTGTTGGTGGACAAATAAAAGATGGTGGATTATGCTAATGTGTTTTTAGGTAATAGATGTACATCTTTACATATTGTGTCTTCCCTGTAAAACATTTTAAAAATCGGAAATGTTGACTGGATTCATAAGATCTGTGTCTTTCATTAGCTGTATTGGACTTTAATGTGTGAAAGTTAAATATTTTAAAAAAATATTTTTTTTGAATTTCGCGGCACTGGTTTTTCAGTGGGGGGGGGGGGGGTGTGCCGCTAGCGCCACGCTGATCCTAGACAGGTTAAGAACCAGTGTATCTTTCATTTGCTGTACAACATGTATTTTTTAGTAAAGTTTATGATGAGTTCTTTGATTAGATTAGGTGACTGTCCAAAATATCTCCGGGGATTTTGGTGAATTGTTGCTACGTATTCACAATGTATAACCACAATTTGCAGCTCTAAATATGCACATTTTCGAACAAAACATAAATGTATTGTATAACATGATGTTATAAGACTGTCATCTGATGAAGTTGTTCAAGGTTAGTGATTAATTTTATCTCTATTTTGTCGGTTTTGTGAAAGCTATTTTGGCGGGGAGTAAATGGCGTTATGTGTTTGGCTATTGTAGTGAGTTAATATAATTCCCCGCTCCTCCGCTCTCTCCACTGGCTTCCAGTTGAAGCTCGCATCCGCTACAAGACCATGGTGCTTGCCTACGGAGCTGTGAGGGGAACGGCACCTCCGTACCTTCAGGCTCTGATCAGGCCCTACACCCAAACAAGGGCACTGCGTTCATCCACCTCTGGCCTGCTCGCCTCCCTACCTCTGAGGAAGTACAGTTCCCGCTCAGCCCAGTCAAAACTGTTCGCTGCTCTGGCACCCCAATGGTGGAACAAACTCCCTCACGACGCCAGGTCAGCGGAGTCAATCACCACCTTCCGGAGACACCTGAAACCCCACCTCTTTAAGGAATACCTAGGATAGGATAAAGTAATCCTTCTAACCCCCCCCCCCCTTAAAAGAGTTAGATGCACTATTGTAAAGTGGTTGTTCCACTGGATATCATAAGGTGAATGCACCAATTTGTAAGTCGCTCTGGATAAGAGCGTCTGCTAAATGACTTTAATGTAAATGTAAATAATTCTATATTGTGTTTTCGCTGTAAAACACTTTAAAAATCAGAAATATTGGCTGGATTCACAAGATGTTTATCTTTCATTTGCTGTACACCATGTATTTTTCATAAATATTTTATGATGAGTATTTATGTATTTCACGTTGCTCTCTGTAATTATTCTGGCTGGTTTGGTGCTATTTGTGATGGTGGCTGCAATGTAAAACCAGGATTTGTAGCTATAAATATGCACATTTTCGAACAAAACATAAATGTATTGTATAACATGATGTTATAAGACTATCATCTGATGAAGGTTTTCAAGGTTAGTGATTAATTGTATCTCTATTTGTTGGTTTTGTGAAAGCTACCTATGCGGTGGAAACATGGTGAAAATATGCCGTTGTGTGTTTGGCTATTGTGGTTAGCTAATATAAATACATATTGTGTTTTCGCTGTAAAACATTTTAAAAATCGGAAATGATGGCTGGATTCACAAGATGTTTATCTTTCATTTGCTGTATTGGACTTGTGATTTCATGAAATTATATTATATGATATCCCTGTCCCGTTTGGCAAGGCTATGCTAGTCAGCTTTTTTGATGAGGATGCTCCCGGATCCGGGATGGGTATCACTGAAAGGTTAAGATTTGTATGAAAGACACCTATAATTCATAGCAGTCAGTATCTGCTGTGTCAACAGTTTTCATTGTGTAAAGACCAGTATCTGGCACCCCAACTCCATACTGGAGCCATGTCTCCCTGGTACGGTATAGAAAAGAAACATTAACTCATGTTCT
Organism: Salvelinus fontinalis; assembly: GCF_029448725.1. Taxonomy (NCBI): domain Eukaryota; kingdom Metazoa; phylum Chordata; class Actinopteri; order Salmoniformes; family Salmonidae; genus Salvelinus; species Salvelinus fontinalis. The sequence continues at coordinate 6,532,111 of NC_074704.1, forward strand.
CTGGAATGCTCTTTAGGTTTCATCACCCAAAAGACATCGTAAATCTCCTCTGTCAGTGTGATCTCCCAGAGGCCATCCTCAGTAGAACACACAATAGCTATAAGAATCTTCTTTTCTGTTGCATAAAACAACCATTTGATGCAATAAAAGTATTATAACATAATCTTGCAATTTTTCACCATATTCGTCAGCAACGTCTGAGCAGAGGAACACACCCTTTGTGTTCCGACACCTCCCGATTTACACGTTGTTTAAGTGTTCACCTCTAACTGGTTTATCTCGTCTTAACAGTAGCAGCCAGGCAACGGTAGAATAGTAGCCATGTTTAGAATGTCATTTGATACGCCCTATGTGAGTACGTTATGTTGATCTGATGTTGGCTATGTTGTTAGGAAATGTACTTTGTTTATCCACAGTTATACCACATATCATTACTCTTTTATAGTTTATAGTTTAATAGTTTTTATTGTTTGAAAGTCAAGTAGCTGAGAAAAACGTAGGAACTTTGCCGAACACTCTGCATAAGTCAAGAAATGTGGACTTTGTATTTTGTAATGAGGTCATCGTCTGTTTCCATGTTTTTGATTGGCTGCAGTTGTAGTAATGGCACGAGGAAGAGGAAGGACTCTGAGGACTCTGTTCCTGTTGACACTGTCTGCAAGACTTCACTGGTCAATGCCAAGGTACACACACACACACACACACACACAAACAATACACACATACACACTTGTTTGTTTATTTGGATCCCATTGTCTTTTCCAGAGGCAGCACATATTTCTTCCTGGGAACCACAAAAAAACACAAAACATGACAAGTAACAAAACACTGATAGACAAGGACAGTCACACAAATAAATAAATACATATATATTATTATAATAATTATAATATTATTATAACATTTTTATAAAAAAAGTTTGTTTGTGTGTGCGTCCCTTCACATGTCCTGCCATTCCATGAGAAGTTGATTCATCTTATTTATTTGTTTAATGTTGAACGACTATTTGACTAGAAGAGAAGCAGTTAATGTCTCGTCAACCCTTAACCAGGAAAGACAAAGACACACACACACACACACACACACACACACACACACACACACACACACACACACACACACACACACACACACACACACACACACACACACACACACACACACACACACACACACACACACACACACACACACGCACACACACAAACATATATATTTATATGCATGGACTTACACAGGGTTTTAGCCTTTTATCAAGACACCCACTATCAGTGTTAGCAGTTGATGTTACTCTTCAATAACACAGACCCCAAAGCAAATCAGCGGGAGAAAAATAGGTTTATTCAAAGAGGACAGATCATAGATGTTATGCTGAGAGGTAGATGTTCATTCTCCCCTGTCCTCAGTTATTCTCTCCTTTCAGTGATTCTCTCCGCAGAACAAAGGAACGGGGTGTAGTTTTGTAACCCAACCCTAGCCTGTGGTTGACCAATTATAATTCCTTGCAATAAATCTGGGCCAATGTCCTATTTCAGTCTCAATGTCAAGACAAATTCCTCCCATGTCTCTGACCCATTGATCAATTATTCGCTATTACAGAAAAAACACTATTTCCATTGATCGTTAGTTCTCTATCGACTTTTAGTCCTCTTGACTTTCAGTCCTCTTGGCCTTTAGTCCTCTTGACCTTTAGTCCTCTTGACCTTTAGTCCTCTGCGTTGTACATTTATCTTAAAATATTATTACAAAATCAATAATTTCTTGTCTGTTTCCACAGTTTCAGGGCAGCCCTCTAACCTGAGGATAGTTCTGCTGGGGAAGACTGGAGCAGGGAAGAGTGCAACAGGAAACACCATCCTGGAGGGAGATGCCTTTGAAGAAGAAGCCTCCTTTGTGTCTGTAACTGAAAAATGTGAGAAACAGAGTGGAGTGGTGAATGGGAGGATGATTGATGTCATCGACACCCCGGGGCTCTATGACACAACAATGTCGCAAGAAGAGATGAAAAGTGAGATAGAATAGGCCATCTACATGTCAGTCCCAGGAACCCACACCTTCCAGCTGGTGATCAGACTGGGGAGGTTCACAGAGGAGAGGAACACTGTGAAGTGGATCCAGGAGAACTTTGGAGAAGAAGCCTCAAAGTACACTATGGTGCTGTTCACTGGTAAAGATCAGTTGAAGAGTGTCTGAATCCTTGTGTTGCACTTCAGGAACTGATCAAAAGTTGTTTGGGAAGGTACTATTGTCTCAATAATGATCAGAGGGATGACCGTCTTCAGGTCAAAGAGCTGCTGAAGAAGATAGACGAGATGGTGAAGAAGAATGGAGGAAAGTACTACACCAATGAGATGTACCAGGAGGTCCAGAGGAAATTGAGAGAGGAGGAGAAGAGGAGGAGAGAGGAGATGGAGGAAGAGAGTAGGAGAAAGAAGGAGGAGAAATTGGAAGAAGAAAGGAAGAGACAGAAGGAAGAAAGGTGGAGACGGGCTGAAGAAACGATAAGGAAAATATTAGTTGCATCTTCAGTAACAGTTGGGACTGCAGCACTTATTGCTGCTGAAGCAGCAGTGGTTGTGGTAGCAAGACACATTATGTTTTCTGCCCAGTGACCACAGATGGAAATTAGCTACTGTATACAGAAGCTGGTACAATACTTATGCTATTAACGTTAAGCATGGTCCTTGATGAATTAATAAACAAATTAAGTTACAAATAATTACATGTATACTGTACGTGATTCAAAATAATACAATTAGATCAAACTTTTTGGGGTAATTTAATGAATCAATTTGTGATTCAAAAAGGGTTAAAGAGGTGAACTTCTAAAGTAAATAGATATATGATACTATTTCAGTAGACTATTGTGGTTTTAATCCTCTATGATTGTAACGGCAGCCTTCCCTCTCTTCACGAGAAGAGAGGGTGTAACAGGGATCGGACCAACACGCAGCGTAGCTCGTGTTCAACATGTTTAATTAACAAGACGAATACTGTGAACACTTACAAATATTACAAAATAACAAACGTGTCAAACCGAAACAGCCCTATCTGGTGCAGAGAAAACACAGAGACAGGAAACAACCACCCACAATCCCCAACACAAAACAAGCCACCTATATATGATTCCCAATCAGAGACAACACAAAACATCTGCCTCTGATTGAGAACCATATTAGGCCAAACATAGAAACAGACAAACTAGACACACAACATAGAATGCCCACCCAGCTCACGTCCTGACCAACACTAAAACAAGCAAAACACACAAGAACTATGGTCAGAACGTGACAATGATGTTATATACTATATGTATGTATTGTACTCAGCTAAGACAACTTTAAATGTATTTTAAAAAACCTAAAAATGTCACCTAATTTTAACATTCAAAGTGCCTATTAAGTGCCAAATGAAGTAACAGGTTTGACCTAAACAGGGTTGACGATTTCATCTTAAATCAGCCATAAATCCCTTTGAGACAGGGGGAATGGATGCATAGTGTGTGCAATTGAATTTAAGCTTCACACATTTATTTATATTATCTCATTTGCATATGAATACAACATCCCCAATAAAAATCTGTATGTTTCTCATCATTCGTCATCCACAGAGAAAGGTGGCAGAGCTATCGACTGAGGTCATTTTAACCTGTCTAGGATCAGCGTGGCGCTAGCGGCACACCCCCCCCCCCCCCACTGAAAAACCAGTGCCGCGAAATTCAAAAAAAATATTTTTTTAAAATATTTAACTTTCACACATTAAAGTCCAATACAGCTAATGAAAGACACAGATCTTATGAATCCAGTCAACATTTCCGATTTTTAAAATGTTTTACAGGGAAGACACAATATGTAAAGATGTACATCTATTACCTAAAAACACATTAGCATATTCCACCATCTTTTATTTGTCCACCAACACCAGTAGCCATCACCAATTCGGCTAAACTAAGATATTTATAGCCCCTAACCAACAAAAAAACTCATTAGATGACAGTCTGATAACATATTTATGGTATGGGATAGGTTTTGTTAGAAAAAAGTGCATATTTCAGGTATATGGCATAGTTTACAATTGCACCCACCATCACAAATGGACTAGAATAATTACAATGAGCAACGTGTTTACCTAACTACTAATCATCAAACATTTCGTAAAAATACACAGCATACACGAATCGAAAGACACAGATCCTGTGAATACAGACAATATTTCAGATTTTCTAAGTGTCTTACAGCGAAAACACAATAAATCGTTATATTAGCTTAGCACATAGCAATTAGCAGCCCAGCATTGATTCTAGCCAAAGTGAGCGATAAAAGTCAACATCGCCAAAAGATATTAATTTTTTCACTAACCTTCTCAGAATTCTTCCGATGACACTCCTGTAACATCACATTACAACATGCATATACAGTTTGATCGAAAATGTTTATATTTAGCCACCAAAATCATGGTTAGACAATGTGAAATGTAACTCGGCTGGTCAGAATTTGTCCTTGCGCCACTTAGACAGTGATCTACTCTTATACATAAATACTCATAAACGTGACTAAAAAATATAGGGTGGACAGGGATTGATAGACAATTTAATTCTTAATACAATTGCGTTATTACATTTTTTAATTTATCCTTACTTTTCAATACAGTTTGCGCCAAGCGAAGCTACGTCAAAAAACATGGCGTCCTAAGCCACTAAAATGTTTCGACAGAAACACGATTTATCATAATAAAAATGTCCTACCTTGAGCTGTTCTTCCATCAGTATCTTGGGCAAAGGATCCTTTCTTGGGAGAAATCGTCTTTTGGTGGAAAGCTGTCCTCTTGCCATGTGGAAATGTCAACTACGTTCGGGATGAACTGAAAAGCGTGTCCAACTTTTCACATCGTTGCAAAAATAAATGTCACAAAATCGCACTAAACGGATATAAATTGCTATAAAACGCTTTAAATTAACTACTTTGTGATGTTTGTAACTCCTATAACGAGTGAAAAGATGACCGGAGAAATATAACAGGCTAAACTAATGCTTGGAACAGGAGAGGGTCGGTGTCTTCCACGCGCGTTACGCAGCAAGAAAAGACTTGCTAGCTAAAGGTTTTTTTCATTTGTAGGGCCTGTGAACGAGCAATCGAGCCCGTTGGAATCGTCATCACGTAAAGGCATCCAGGGGAAGACGTAAGAAGTGTCCGTATAGTCATAGCAACGACAGTGCCCGTTTAAATGACTTCAGAAAAGTGGCCAACGTTTCTCAAATCTGACTCCATGTCAGGGAAATTGCTGTAGAATGGGCTCTGTTCCACTTAGAGACAAAATTTCAACTCCTATAGAAACTATAGACTGTTTTCTATCCAATAATAATAATAATATGCATATTGTACGATCAAGGATTTTGTGGGAAGCCGTTTAAAAAATTAGCCACATTAGCATAAATAGTCTAAACAGCGCCCCCATCCCCAACAGGTTAATTCCAGGGGTATATTAGTGATCATAGCCCAAAGGTGGTTTATTCAATTTTTTTTCAAAATCATTGTTTAGTGATTCTGTAACAATATGGACCTAACAAAATTCAGCCGAAAACACCTAATTCTTCTCATAGTAATTTGATAAATAGGACATTTATTTGAATCTAGGTTTCTCTGGAGACATAATGACAAGTGATCCTTACCAACAGAGATAGACATATCACCTGCAGAGATGAAGCACCGTATGTACTCACCTATGGTTATAAGTGGTTATAACTAAGGATGACCATGTATAATATCTAAATTACCTTATATATATGCTTAGTTGTAGTCAAAACAGCTTATAACAGTCTTTCAGTGGTATGAATACTTGGTATAACTGTAATACAGAGACCACCTATCCTCTGAATGTACACATAGAGCAGTATTGGGGTGTATTCTCCCCCCAAAAATGTATTCTCTGGGAAATGTTATATAAATACCAGAATTCCTATAATATCCTCTCCTTCTACTCTCCCTCCCTGGTCTGTGTTCTCCCTCTAGTCTCCCTATACCCTCCCTCCCCAGACTTGTTGCTGGGTTACAGGGTAAAAATAGCCATTCAACCAGTTTGGAAAAAAAAGAACGGAATGTTCTGCTCCATTGTTTTCTACAGTTTCTCTTTCCCTGTTTGGAAACATGCAGAACTAGTTCATCATCGTTCCATTGGATAATAATGGACATGTGGTGAAAGATATGACAGGTATCTAAAGAGACATCGGTACATGTAGGGTGAGTCACAAATGGAAACCTATTCCCTTAATAGTGCACTACTTTCTACCAGGACCCTAGTGCACTTTAAAGGGAATAGGGTGCTATTTGGGAAGAAACCCACATGTACCTCCACAACACAAACATCCTTCTTAAAGGCAAGAGAGTGAAGCATTTAGCATACAGTGCCTTGCAAAGTATTCACCCCCTTGGCGTGTTTCCTATTTTGTTGCATTACAACCTGTAATTTAAATAGATTTTTATTTGGATTTCATGTAATGGACATACAGAAAGTAGTCCAAATTGGTGAAGTAAAATGAAAAAAACTAACTTGTTTAAAAAAATAAAAAAACGGAAATGTGGTGCGTGCATATGTATTCACCCCCTTTGCTATGAAGCCCCTAAATAAGATCTGGTGCAACCAATTACCTTCAGAAGTCACAGAATTAGTTAAATAAAGTCTACTTGTGTGCAATCTAAGTGTCACATGATCTGTCACATGATTTCAGTATATATACACCTGTTCTGAAAGGCCCCAGAGTCTGCAACACCACTAAGCAAGCGGCACCATGAAGACCAAAGAGCTCTCCAAACAGGTCAGGGACAAAGTTGTGGAGAGGTACAGATGAGGGTTGGGTTATAAAAAAATATCCGAAACTTTGAACATCCCACGGAGCACCATTTCATCCATTATAAAAAAATGGTAAGAATATAGCACCACAACAAACCTGCCAAGAGAGGGCCGCCCACCAAAACTCATGGACCAGGCAAGGAGGGTATTAATCAGAGAGACAACAAAGAGACCAAAGATAACCCTGAAAGAGCTGCAAAGGTCCACAGCGAAGATTGGAGTATCTGTCCTTAGGACCACTTTAAACTGTACACTCCACAGAGCTGGGCTTTACAGAAGAGTGGTCAGAAAAGGGCATTTGCTTAAAGAAAAAAAATAAGAAAACAAGTTTGGTGTTCGTCAAAAGGCATGTGGGAGACTCCCCAAACATATGGAAGAAGGTACCCTGGTCAGATGAGACTAAATTTGACCCTAAAGCACTACCAGGACCCTAGAACACTACCAGGACTCTAGAACACTACCAGGACCCTAGAGCACTACTCGGACCCTAGAACACTACCAGGACCCTAGAGCACTACCAGGACTCTAGAGCACTACCAGGACCCTAGAGCACTACCAGGACCCTAGAGCACTACCAGGACCCTAGAGCACTACCAGGACCCTAGAGCACTACCAGGACCCTAGAGCACTACCAGGACCCTAGAGCACTACCAGGACCCTAGAGCACTAACAGGACCCTAGAGCACTACCAGGACCCTAGAGCACTACCAGGACCCTAGAGCACTACCAGGACCCTAGAGCACTACCAGGACCCTAGAGCACTACCAGGACCCTAGAACACTATCAGGACCCTAGAGCACTATCAGGACCCTAGAGCACTAGCAGGGCCCTAGAGCACTACCAGGGCCCTAGAGCACTACCAGGACCCTAGAGCACTACCAGGACCCTAGAGCACTACCAGGACCCTAGAGCACTACCAGTGCCCTAGAGCACTACCAGTGCCCTAGAGCACTACCAGGACCCAAGAGCACTACCAGGACCCTAGAGCACTACCAGGACCCTAGAGCACTACCAGGACCCTAGAGCACTACCAGGACCCTAGAACACTACCAGGCCCCTAGAGCACTACCAGGGCCCTAGAGCACTACCAGGACCCTAGAGCACTACCAGGACCCTAGAGCACTATCAGGGCATACAATAAGGGGATCTGCTGTACCCATGTTATGTCAGAAAAGTCAGTTATGAATTATTCTATCCTGGTTAAAAACAAGTTGTCATCCAATAGGCTTTGATAAAATGCCCAATATCCTCACCCACATGTAAATTCTGTAAGTGTAATGTATATGTCAATTGTTTGACGGTCCGACCGCGTTCTGTCCCTTATCACCACAAATGTTGGTGCCAGCGAGAATGACATAAGAAAGTAGTCAAGACGACTAGCTTGATTAAACCTCCGTCATATATATCTCACTAGGTCTGGATACTAAACCTCCGTCATGTATATCTCACTAGGTCAGGATATTTAACCTTCCAGAAATCCACTAGTTCTTACATATCCATGATATTCATGATTTCCTTACGTGCACAGGGGTGATAGTTTGTCGTGTGATTTCCTTTTACGGTTCATTGCGGTATTTAACACCAAGTTATAATCTCCCACCACAATAAGAATCTTGTATTGCTTGTAGACTTGATCAATTATTACAATTATTTTCAAAGAAGAGTGGATCATCATTATTTGGACCGAATAGATTGGAATATGTTAAACATTTTGGCTCAGTGACTCCAACTACCTTCTGGATCTGGAACAATTTGCACATTCGTTCTACATCTGTGGAGTTTCTTTGCCCATGGGAGAAGTATATTAGGTTTCTAAGCAAATGTATTTGCATAACTTTTTTCCCCCACAAGAGTACAATGTTAGCTAAACAGACTGAAGCTACATTTCCACACCCTTTACTGGAAATGCACCTCCTTATGAGAAGGACAGTGAGTCTAGAATAGTTGAAGTCATTACATCATAACCAGTTACAGTGCTTACTGTTCTTCAAGCCACACCCGCTGAAGTAGAATGGCCAATAAGAGAACAGAATATTATATAAACAAGATGCTGTACTTCAGGCCACGCCTGTTGAAGTAGCCAATAAGAACTATAGAGAGCAGCCATTTCAAGTGTTACAGAAAAACCACTGGCGCTGGCAAACTACAGACTGCAGCTATTTCAAGTGCAAACACAAGAAAGAAGATGAACAGAAGGGCAAGAAGTGATCATCCAAGTGAGTACTACCATTGTGCTTTTATACCTGTCTATTATGTCAGTTATGAGAGTGTTCTGAATGAACTCATGACTCCATTCTATGAGCCCCAACATTACGATCTGCTACTCTGAATATCCTTGTGAAACCCGAACACAAAGATCGTATTTTATCATTTAACTTGTCATGTTGGCAATAGAACAAGATTTTAAATAAAGCCCACCTGACACAGATTGTGATTTATAATGGGCCGTTTTTGAATTGCGTAACAGTTATTGTGAAGGCGGGGATGAGGGGCTGTGTTCCAAACAAAACAACTACAAGTGTGTTTGCTCTAGTTCCTCAACAGACCAGATAGAAGTGGTCAAAAAAGACACCTTATTGTTGAAGACTCTTCTTTGTGTCATAAAAGTGCAATGAAGTCACTTAGGAACCACGCACATTTTGGAGAGGTGTGTTGCCACTTGGAAACACCAGACCTCTCACTCAAACCCTTTTCATTTTTATGTCTTATGTTGTGTTACGAATCCCTTTGGCCAGACAGTCTGGGGGGGGGGGGGGGGGGGGGGATGGTAATGGGACCCGTAACACAACTCACACAAATTATAATAGTGAAAACGAAACAGTGAGAACAAATAACCACAACAACTAAGATCTACCGTCAAACACTCAAGGTTTATTTATAAACACACAGTAATGGGGGGAGCAGGAAAAGGGGCTGAGCTGGACCCCAAGGAATGAAACAATAAGAACCCAAAAACACCCCTAAGCTAGACTAGCCTATTTCAACTACTACCTAACTAACCAATAAATACAGGGGGTGGCCCGCCCAGTTCTAACTAGTGTTTATATACAAAGTATTCCTACGGGTAATGTATGCCCAAGGGCATCTTATCTTGGTTACCCCCTTTTCCCCCGATTAAACAAACACTCAAACGCCATAACAAACACAATACTCACAGGTGGGGACAAAGTGACATGTAGTTGAAAACCACACAATGAATCTACAGACATACGGCATTGACAGAGAGATTGAGCTGGTGAGAAAACAACTGACAGGGGTTTTAAACCAAGGGAAGGGGACTGTGATTGGGTAAGGGAAAAGGAGCAGGTGTCTTCCGATTAGCGACTGATTGATGACTGATTGGGGAATGATGATTGTCACCTGTGAGTAGGGGAGAAGGAGAGAAAATAAATACACACAGGAGACACACAGAACACTTGTATCCGTAACATGTTGCATCTAACCCAATTTCCAATAATATTCTTATGTTACTGAATGTATTCAGAGTAATTTCAGATTTAAAAAAGTATAGTAAATGTAAAAAGCACATCAAATCAACAGAGTAATCTCACTGGGAACATTTCAAAGTCTACTCCACGTTGGTTCGTCGTAATTTAATTGAAATGATGTGGAAACAACATTGATTCAACCAGTCTGTGTCCAGTGGGATGTTTGGATTCAGGCTTGTGTCAGGTGAACTGTTAAATCCTCACTTTTAGTCTAATAATTATCTCAGAATCTCCAAACTGTTCCCTTTTATTGCTACCATGGTTATGCTTTCAGATATTTATTCTGTAAGAAACATTTCAATTTAGCCCTATCCACATAAGCCAATTCCCACGAGTGTAAAGGGTTAAGGTCAACGGCAGCATGAAAACTTTGTACCAAGACATTTTAGCCAAAAACCTGGTTGCCTCTGCAAGGAGCCTAAAATGAGTGTAAGGGGTGAATAATGAGTGTACCAAACATTATGAACACATTAGGACAGTTGTGGGAAGCATTGGAGTCAACATGGGACATGGGCCAGCATCCCTGTGGAACACTTGACACCTTGTAGAATCCATGACCCAGTGAATTGAGGCTGATGAAATGAGACTCATCCAGCAGTATCTTTCCCTGATTTAATCTGACCAATTATACAGGTATTGTGTGACGAGAATTACAGGCCAATGAAATGCTTTTATCCTACTCTGTAAATATCCTATCTTTAAAAATAACAACAAGAACTAATGACTAGATCACCAAATATAAATGATCAAATAATCATTTATGTAAACAAACAGAGTGAGCCCAATAGAACCCCGATCCAGCGACTGTCAACCCAACACATTCTGGCTAAGATCACAGCCCGTATCAACAAAGCATCTCAGACTAGGAGTACTGACTTAGAATCTGTCCATATAATCTTATTCATTATGATCTAAAAATCCAATCTGATGTTAGTTCAGCACCTCTACGGGCCCTGGTCACTACTAATCTCAACATTGTTGTTGTTGTTGTCAACTCAATCTGCCATGTAATCAGTAAACCCTGCTCTCATATCTGTCATGTAATCAGTAAACCCTGCTCTCATATCTGTCATGGAATCAGTAAACCCTGCTCTCAATCTGTCATGTAATCAGTAAACCCTGCTCTCAATCTGTCATGTAATCAGTAAACCCTGCTCTCAATCTGTCATGAAATCAGTGAACCCTGCTCTCATATCTGTCATGGAATCAGTAAACCCTGCTCTCAATCTGTCATGTAATCAGTAAACCCTGCTCTCAATCTGTCATGTAATCAGTAAACCCTGCTCTCATATCTGTCATGGAATCAGTAAACCCTGCTCTCATATCTGTCATGTAATCAGTAAACCCTGCTCTCAATCTGTCCTTGAATCAGTAAACCCTGCTCTCAATCTGTCATGGAATCAGTAAACCCTGCTCTCAATCTGTCATGGAATCAGTAAACCCTGCTCTCAATCTGTCATGTAATCAGTAAACCCTGCTCTCAATCTGTCATGTAATGAGTAAACCCTGCTCTCAATCTGTCATGGAATCAGTAAACCCTGCTCTCAATCTGTCATGGAATCAGTAAACCCTGCTCTCATATCTGTCCTTGAATCAGTAAACCATACTCTCATATCTGTCATGGAATCAGTAAACCCTGCTCTCATATCTGTTATGGAATCAGTAAACCCTGCTCTCATATCTGTCATGGAATCAGTAAACCCTGCTCTCAATCTGTCATGGAATGAGTAAACCCTGCTCTCATATTAAAACAAATTTGAAGTCTAGATTTGGTCATTTAACTTATATTTACGGTTGCTCTTCAGCAAACCACAGGAGCAATTAGGGTTAAATACTTTGCTCAAGGTTATATCGATAGCTTTTTCACCTAGTCGGCTCAGGGATTCAAACCAGCAAGTTCTCGGTTACTAGAAAAACACTCTTAACTGCTAGTATACCTGCCTGGAAAGAGGCCTCCATTAAAGTATTAGAACTGACAGTATAAAATTAAATTGCATTTTACAGGCCTGGCAGATGACGTTGAAAGTAAATGTATGACTTTCCCTTGGATTTCCAGTAGCCTGTTATCAGGAGTGATGAAACATGTTCAGTTATAAGAGCTCTTGGTACCATTTGAAAGGAAACACTTTGAAGTTTATGGAAATGTGAAAGGAATGTAGGAGAATATAACACAATAGATCAGGTTAAAGATAATACAAAGAAAACACCAACCGTTCTTTTGTATTTTTTTGTACCGTCTTTGAAATGCAAGAGAAAGGCCATAATGTATTATTCCAGCCCAATTGCAATTAAGATTTTGGCCACTAGATGGCAGCAGTGTATGCAAAGTTTTAGACTGATCCAGTGAACCATTGCATTTCTGTTCACAATTTTGTGTTAAGACTGCCCGAATGTGCCTAATTTGTTTATAAATAACTTTTCATGTCCAAAATTGTGCACTCTCCTCAAACAATAGCATTGTATTCTTTCACTGTAATAGCTGCTGCAAATTGGAAAGTGCAGTTAGATTAACAAGAATTTAAGCTTTCTGCCAATATCAGATATGTCTATGTCATGGGAAATGTTCTTGTTACTTACAACCTAATGCTAACTTCTCTAGGGTAGGGGGCAGCATTCGGAATTTTGGTTGAAAAGCATGCCCAAATTAACCTTTCAGTGATGCCCAGCCCGGATCCGGTATCCTCCTCATCAAAAAAGCTGACTAGCATAGCCTAGCCTAACGGGACTGGGATATCATACAATATCATTTTCATGAAATCACAAGTCCAATACAGCAAATGAAAGATAAACATCTTGTGAATCCAGCCGTCATTTCCGATTTTTAAAATGTTTTACAGCGAAAACACTATGTATTTCTATTAGCTAACCACAATAGCCAAACACACAACCGCATATTTTCACCAAGTTTTCACCGCATAGGTAGCTTTCACAAAACCGACAAAATAGAGATATAATTAGTCACTAACCAAGAAACAACTTCATCAGATGACAGTCTTATAACATGTTATACAATGCATTTATGCTTTGTTCGAAAAATGTGCATATTTGAGGTATAAATCATAGTTTTACATTGCAGCTACCATCACAAATAGCACCAAAGCAGCCAGAATAATTACAGAGAGCAACGTGAAATACTTAAATACTCATCATAAAACATTTATGAAAAATACATGGTGTACAGCAAATGAAAGATAAACATCTTGTGAATCCAGCCAATATTTCCGATTTCATTTTTCCTTTGCGCGCCTTGGAAAACGGACAAAATGGCTGACCTGTCACTCCAAAAGCTCTTGTTCGACCTCAGATCAAGCTAGACACCCCATTCCACTTTCCACTGCCTGTTGACATCTAGTGGAAGGCATATGAAGTGCATGCATATCGATAAATATAAGGCAATTGAATAGGCAGGCCCTGAAACAGAGCTTTTCAGATTTTTCACTTCCTGTTTGGAAGTTTGCTGCCAAATGAGTTCTGTTTTACTCACAGATATAATTCAAACAGATTTAGAAACTTGAGAGTGTTTTCTATCCAATAGTAATAATAATATGCATATTGTATGATCTAGAATAGAATACGAGGCCGTTTAAATTTGGCACGATTTTTTCCAAAGTGATAACAGCGCCCCCGTATTGACAAGAAGTTTTAAACTGCCTGCTTCTTGGGCCCAGAAGATAAGATATACATATAACTGGTAGATTTGGATAGAAAACACTCTAATCTTTCCAAAACTGTTAAAATAGTGTCTGTGAGTAAAACAGAACTGATTTGGCAGTTGAAAACCTGAGAAAAATCCATTCGGGAAGTAGTTTTTTTGTTTTTGTTTTTGTAGTTTTCTATTCAATGCCATTACAGTATCCATTGACTTAGGACTCAAATTGCAGTTCCTATGCCTTCCACTAGATGTCAACAGTCTTTAGAAATAGTTTTGTGTATTCTGAAAAATGAGGAAGTGAGAGCAGTCTGAATGAGTGAACCCTGAAGTGTCACAGAGCTTTTTCATGCGCACGACCGAGAGTTCCTTTCTTGTTTACCTTTTATATTGACAACGTTATTGTCCGGTTGAAATATTATCGATTATTTAGGCTAAAAACAACCTGAGGATTGAATATAAACTTCGTTTGACATGTTTCTATGAACTTTACGGATACAATTTGGATTTTTTTGTCTGCCTGTTTTGACTGCTTTTGAGCCTGTGGATTTTCTGAAGAAAACGCGCAAACAAAACTGAGGTTTTTGGATATAAAGAGACTTTATCGAACAAAAGGAACATTTATTGAGTAAATTAATGTCTGCTGAGTGCAACCACATGAAGATCATCAAAGGTAAGGGATTAATTGTATCCCTATTTCTATTTGTAACTCTTTCTCTCTATTTGTAACTCTTCTACTTGGCTGGTTACTGTTTGAAATAATTTGTCTGCTGGGCTATGTTCTCAAATAATCGCAAGGTATGCTTTCGCCGTAAAGCATTTTTTAAATCTAACACCGTGGTTGGATTGACAAGAAGTTAATCTTTAAACCTATGTAAAATATGTTTTGTTTTCTGAATTTTTATAATGAGTATTTCTGTATTTGAATTTGGCGCCCAGCAGTTTCACTGGCTGTTGAAGAGGTGGGACGCTAATGTCTCACGTACTCAAGAGAGGTTAAAACTTCTTATGGCTGCAGGGACAGTATTGAGTAGCTTGGATGAAAGGTGCACAGAGGTGCCCAGAGTAAACAGCCTGCTCCTCAGTCATAGTTGCTAATATTTGCATATTATTATTAGTATTGGATAGAAAACACTCTGGAGTTTCTAAAACTGTTTAAATTATGTCTGTGAGTATAACAGAACTCATATGGCAGACAACCTGAGAACTTCCAATTCCTGTTTGGATTCTTTCTGGATTTTTTTCTGGATTTTCTAACAAGCTCTCATTGAAATTACAGTGAGATATGGATGAGTTTTCACTTCCTACAGCTTCCACTAGATGTCAACAGTCAATAGAACTTTGTCTGATGACTCTAATGTGAAGGGGGGCCGAAGGAGACAGGAATTAGTCACCACTGCCAGGAGCCGTCCATGCTTTCACCATGCGTGTTCACATGAGGAGGACCTCCGCTCATCTGAAGTCAATCTAATTCTCCGGTTGGAACGTTATTCAAGATGTATGTTATTAACAACATTCTAAAGATTGATTGAGTACATCGTTTGACATGTTTCTACTGACTGTTACGGAACTTTTAGACATTTCGTCACGTTATAGTGGACGCGCATTGTGACTTTGGATTTGTTTACCAAACGCGCTAACCAAAATAGCTAATTGGACATAAATAACGGACATTATCGAGCAAATCAAGCATTTATTGTGGACATGGGATTCCTAGGACTGCATTCTGATGAAGTTCATCAAAGGTAAGGAAACATTTATCATATATTTTCTGGTTTCTGTTGACTCCAAAATGGCGGCTAATTTTATTATATTTCTTAGCACTGTCTCAGATTATTGAATGGGTTGCTTTTTCCGTAAAGTTTTTTTGAAATCTGACACAGCGGTTGCATTAAGGAGAGGTATATCTATAATTGCATGTGTATAACTTGTATTATCATCTCCATTTATGATGAGTATTTCTGTTGAAACAATGTGGCTATGCAAAATGACTTGATGTTTTTGGAACTAGTGAATGTAAGTAAACTCAGATTTTTTTATATAAATATGAACTTTATCAAACAAAACATGCATGTATTGTGTAACATGAAGTCCTATGAGTGTCATCTGATGAAGATAATCAAAGGTTAGTGATTAATTTTGTCTCTATTTCTGCTTTTTGTGACTGCTTTATTTAGCTGGAAAAATGGCTGTGCTTATTGTGGTTTGGTGGTGACCTAACATAATCGTTTGTAGTGCTTTCGCTGAAAAGCACATTTGAAATCGGACACTTTGGTGGGATTAACAACAAGAGTACCTTTTATTATGATATAAAACACATGTATGTTTGAGGAATTTTAATTATGAGATTTCTGTTGTTTGAATTTGGCGCCCTGCACTTTCACTGGCTGTTGTCATATCGATCCCGGTAGCGGGATGCAGCCATAAAAGGTTATTAACCTCTTGGAAAAAGGGGGCGCCCTTTTCACTTCTGGATAAAATTGTGCCCAATTTAAACGGCTTCGTACTCTGTCCTAGATCATATGATATGCATATTCTTATTACTATTGGATAGAAAACACTCTGAAGTTTCTAAAACTGTTTGAATTATATCTGAGTAAAACAGAACTCATTTGGCAGGCAAACCTCCAAACAGGAAGTAAAAATTCTGAAATGGGTCTCTGTGAAAGGCTTTGCCTATTCAATTGCCTTGTATTTATGGATCTGTATGCACTTCATACGCCTTCCACTAGATGTCAACAGGCAGTAGAACATGGAATGAGGTGTCTAGCCTTCTCTGGGACCGGATGAGAGTCGATGGAGTGAGAGGTCAGCCATATTGGTAGTACTTGGCTACGCACTTAGGTTTGTCGTATCGTTGTCTGCAATGCGTTAGGTAGACACGAAGAAATGCTCTGTCTGGGACGTTATTGGATATATTTGTGAAAAACATCCTAAAGATGGATTCTCAACTGAGATTGACCAGTTTATTCGACTTTTATTATGACTTTTAGAATTTTTCGTTCATGCGTAAAATCTTCATGTACACGTGAGCTACACCATGCTAGCCAAAGTTTCTAATTCGACAGAAGAAATGGACATTCTAAAACAAAACAACAATTTATTGTGGAACTAGGATTCTTGGCACTGCATTCTGATGAAAGTTCATCAAAGGTAATGGAATATTTATATTTATTTTTGTGGACTCTTTGGACTCCAACATGGCGGAAAATGGCTGAGCGCTGTCTCAGATTATTGCATGCTGTGCTTTGTACTAAAGTTTTTTTTATTTTTTTATCTAACACAGCGGTTGCATTAAGAACCAGTGTATCTTTAATTATATGTGCAACGTGTATTTTTCAGCAAAGTTTATGATGAGTTTTTCTGTTAGATTACGTAGCTGTCTAAAATTTCTCCGGACATTTTGGTGCCATTTGTGACCATGGCGGCAATGTAAAACCCCGATTTGTAGCAATAAATATGCACATTTTCGAACAAAACATAAATGTATTGTATAACATGATGTCATAAGACTGTCATCTGATGAAGGTGTTCAAATGTTAGTGATTAATTTGATCTCTATTTGTGGGTTTTGTGAAAGCTATCTTTACGGTGAAAAAATGGCATTGTGTTTTAGGCTATTGTGGTGAGGTAACATAAATATATGTTGTGTTTTCGCTGTAAATCAGACATGTTGGCTGGATTCACAAGATGTTTATCTTTCATTTGCTGTATTGGACTTGTGATTTCATGAAATTATATTATATGATATCCCTGTGGCGCTAGGCTAGGCTATGCTAGTCAGCTTTTCTGATGAGAATGATCCCGGATCCGGGATGGGTAGTCGGTAGATCGTTGCTCGACAGCAATTCAAGTCTTGTCAATTCAAATCAAATTTATCATAGATTTAAGATGATTTTATCACGCCTGCTCCCGCTCTTCCCCCCTGGTGCTCGAGGTTGCCAGGCTTCCCTGCATTACACACTCCTGCCACCATCATTTATGCACACCTGCCTTCCCTCTTCATGCGCTCCAGCGATATTGGACTCACCTGGACTCACTCAATCACCTGTTTTTTTCCTCCCCTATATTTGTCAGTTGCCCAGCTTTGTTCCCCGCTGCTGCATTGTTTGTCATATGTCTGTGTTACCGTGTGCTGACGCTGTTCCTGTCTTGTTCTATGTCTGTTCCCGAATAAATACCTGCTTCTCCTGTCTGGCGTCGGTCCTTACAGATTTAAGCAAAAACTGTAACTAGGCCCCTCAGGAACACTCAATGTTCTCTTGTTTTTAAAAATTTAATGTAACCTTTATTTAACTAGGCAAGTCAGTTAAGAACTCATTCTTATTTACAATGACGGCCTACTGGGGAACAATGGGTTAACTGCCTAGTTCAGGAGAAGAATGATAGATGTTTACCTTGTCAGCTCAGGGATTCAATCCAGCAACCTTTCGGTTACTGGCCCAATGCTCTGACCACTCGGCTACCTGCCGCCCCATAAGCAATACCAGTGTATATTTGGTAAGCGATACAAGTGTATAATTATCCTTGCATTTTATTTTACTGTCCTGCTCAAAGTTGTATTTGTCTCCCAGTGTGTTTTGGAAAGCAGACTGATCCAGCGTTCCCTTAAGGATTTTGCCTGTGTTAAGCCCTATTTTGTTTATTTTTATCCTCCCAAAAACTCCCTAGTCCTTGCCAATGACAAGCATACCCATAACATGATGCAGCCACCTCCATGCTTGAAAATATGAAGAGTGGTATGAAGAGTGGTACTCAGTGATGTGTTGTGTTAGATTTTCTTCCAAACATAACACTGTGTTAAGAACATAAAGTTAATTGTAGAGTTTATTGTAAACCGGATGTTTTTGAACATTGTTCTGTACATGCTTCCTTCTTTCCACTCTGTCATTTCGGTTAGTATTGTGGAGTAACTACAGTGTTGTTGATCAATCCTCAGTTTTCTCCTATCACAGCCATTAGAATCTCTGCGCAACGAATCCCATTAGCGGGATCACTTTCCTAAACAACCGCTAGAATTGCAGGGCGCCAAATTCAAAAATGTTACTAAACATATTTATAATCATGCTATCACAAGTGAAATATACCAAAACACAGCTTAGCTTGTTGTTAATCAACCTATCGTGTCAGATTTTGAAAATATGCTTTACAGAGAAAGAAATCCAAGCTTTTGTGAGTCTATCAATCAATGCTACAACAGCTAGCCCCAAATTAGCATGGTCACAAAAGTCAGAAAAGCAATACAATTAATCGCTTACCTTTGATAATCTTCGGATGTTTGCACTCACGAGATTCCCAGTTACACAATAAATGTTCTTTTTGTTCGATAAATATTACTTTTATAACAAAAAAACGCCATTTGGGTTGCGCGTTATGTTCAGAAAACTACAGCCTCGTTCCGGTCCTGAAAGGAAGAAGAAAATTCCCAAACGTATCAGATTAAAAAATATTACTAAAAATATTTATTATCATGCAATCACAAGTGAAATATACCAAAACACAGTTTAGCTTGTTGTTAATCCACCTATCGTGTCAGATTTTGAAAATATGCTTCGCAACGAAAGCCATCTAAACTTTTGTGAGTCTATCAATCAATGCTAGAACAGTTAGCCTTATATTAGCTTGGTTAGCTTGGTCACGAAAGTCAGAAAAGCAATCAAATTAATCGCTTACCTTTGATAATCTTCAGATGTTTGCACTCACGACCTCCCAGTTACACAACAAATGTTTTTTTTGTTCTATAAATATTTTTTTTATAACAAAATAACGCCATTTGGGTTGCACGTTATGTTCAGAAAACCAAAGCGTTGTTCCATTCGACGAACATTCCAAAAAGTATCCGTAATGGTCGTAGTAATGGACATTTTGAATATATATCGACGGAATTATTCGAACAAAAGGACCATTTGTGATGTTTATGGGACATATTGGAGTGCCAACAAAAGAATTTCGTCAAAGGTAAGGCATGATTTATATTTTATTTCTGCGTTTTGTGTCGTGCTTGCAATGATGAAATATGCTTCTCTCTTTGTTTACTTTTGTGCTATCATCAGATAATAGCATCTTATGCTTTCGCCGAAAAGCTTTTTTGAAATCTGACATGTTGGCTGGATTCACAACGAGTGTAGCTTTAATTTGGTATCTTACATGTGTGATTTAATGAAAGTTTGATATTTATATAATGTTATTTGAATATGGCGCGCTGTATTTTCCCTGGCTATTGGCCAGTGGGACGTTTGCGTCCCATCTGCCCCACTCTGTAGAGTTTTTACCCATCTACCAATAGGTGCCCTTCTTTGCGAGCCATTGTAAAACCTCCCAGGTCTTTGTGGTTTAATCTTTGAAATTCATAGCTCGACCGAAGGACCTTACAGATAATTGTATGTGTTAGATACAGAGATGAGGTAGTTATTCAAAACTCATGATAAACATGAGCTTCGTGTATACGGGCTTCGTGTATACGTCTGTGTGTAATGCATCATTCTTTTTGATGATCCATAAGTCCAGGTAGTTTAGTTCTCATCAGTCTGCATGGTGAATTTGAGCTATTCAGAGCTCTTGTTTAATATAGTTTGGAATACATTTAGTTCCTGCTGACTTCCTTCCCAGAGCACATAGACATCATCTATGTATCTCTTCCATAAGAGGGGGTGTGTCTCTGTGTTATAAAGGAGTGCTTCCTCGTATTGTCCCACATACAGGTTTGCATAGTTGGGGGAAAAGGGGGAGCCCACGGCTACACCCTCAATTTGAAGGAAAAAGTCTGACTCAAAGGCAAAGTAGTTATGGGATAATGCCAGTTCAGTGGGTTGTAAGATGCGATCATTGGATGGAGCAAGGGTAGAGTCTCTCTGCTGAAGGAAGTGTTGTAGCGCCTGCAAGCCTCCAGTGTGTGGGACGTTAGTGTACAAGCTCTCCACATCAACAGTGGCCAGCCAGGTGCCCTCTAGTATCCTTCCTAAGCCCTCTATCAATGACACCATGTGACTAGTGTCTTTGACATAAGATAGTCAATTGCTGCTAAAAAGGGTCTACCTGGATGAGGAGACACTTGATTGTGTAATTTAGCGGCTGTTACGAAAGTTGCTATCTTAGGAAATTACACACATAGAAAATTCACATTCATTTTTGGTGATTTGTCCTGTTTCCCAACAGCTTTCCACCTTGGATGAGATAATATGCTGGAATTCTAAGGGTAGTGTCATAACTACATTTGCGATAGAAGTCACCTTTAGATAGTTTTCAGCGACATTCATTCACATAGTCAAATTTGTTTTGTATACAAAGTCCTCCTCCCTTGTCACATGTTGTTATGATAATCGGAGGATCTGACTTTAAGTCCTTAAGAAAACTCAGGTTATAATAGGATTTGGGTTTCTGTTTGTCTTTGTGAGTTTTCAGGTACCTCAGCTAGGTTAAAAACTTCTTGTCAATAGGGGGAGCTGTTAGCACAATATTTTTTTTTGTTCCCAAATTAAACTGCCTCGTACTCAATTCTTGCTTGTACAATATGCATATTATTATTACTATTGGATAGAAAACACTCTCTAGTTTCTAAAACCGTTTGAATTATGTCTGTGCGTGAAACAGAACTGGACTTAGAGCAATTTCCCTATGTGGAGTTGAGAATGCAGATTTTTCCAACCTGTTCCCAGACCTGTGTATAACTCTCCCTGTCTTCTATTGGTTGAGATGCACTGCATCCGCCTTCCCCTGGGTGTCAGCGAATAGAGGGCCTTGAAATGGAGTCTCTAGGCAGAGCCGAAAGTCTATAAATTGATTGGAATCGATGTGTCCCTCCTTTTGGATCTTCGCGCTGACGCAGTAAGGGTCTTGGGATGTCGTTTTAGAAGCTCTGGTTTTAGCTCCTAGATATATCCGGCTCTGTTTTTATTTGATATAGGCTTTAAAGACATCATAATCTTGTTATTTTAAATCGATTTATATCAGTTTAGGTCAGTATATTGCGATTTTCGGGTATTTCATTTTCTGACGTTGTAAAAAGTTGGGTATCTCTCTCTCGCATGCCATTGTTTACTGCTAATTGCAACGTGGAAGAGGACGTTCTCCAACCCAGCAACGATTCTTTTGGACAAAGGACATCTATCCCAAGATTCTGATGGGAGGTCATCAAAAAGTAAGAACTATTTATGCTGATAATTCATTGTTCTGTTGAAAAAAAGTCAAATTCATAAGCCGCCATTACTTTCAGTGTAGCCTTGCGTTATCGCACCCTGTATTGCGCAGCAACGTTCATTTTAAAAATATAATTCAGCGATTGCATTAAGAACTAATTTGGCTTTCAATTGCTGTCCAACCTGTATTTTTTTAGTCAAGTTTTTGAATAGTTTTCGATAAGAATAGGTGTCTTTCCAAGATGGCGCCGGACAGATTGCTTGAGTATTTGGACACTATTCTCATTGTATAAGCACGATTTGTGCCGCTAAATACGCACATTTTCGAACAAACTCTATATGCATTGTGTAATATGATGTTACAGGACTGTCATCTGAAGAATTCTGAGAAGGTTAGTGAAAGAATTAATATATTTTGGTGGTTTATACGTTATCGCTCTTTTTGCCTTGAATCAATGCTGGGGTGATGTATGCTATTGTGGTAAGCTAATATAATGCCATATTGTGTTTTCGCTGTAAAACACTTAGAAAATCTGAAATATTGTCTGGATTCACAAGATCTGTGTCTTTCAATTGCTGTACGCTGTGTATTTTTAAGAAATGTTTAAGATGAGTAATTAGGTAATACACGTTGCTCTCTGTAGTTATTCTAGTCGCTTTGGTGTGAGTTGTGTTGGTGGCTGCAATGGTAAACTATGATTTATACCTGAAATATGCAAATTTTTCTAACAAAACATATGCTATACAATAAATATGTTATCAGACTGTCATCTGATGAAGTTTTTTCTTGGTTAGTGGCTATTTATATCTTTATTTTGTCGAATTTGTGATAGCTACTGATGGAGTAAAAAACTGGTGGAGTAACAAAAAGTGGTGTCTTTTGCTAACGTGGTTAGCTAATAGATTTACATATTGTGTCTTCCTTGTAAAACATTTTAAAAATCAGAAATGATGGCTGGATTCACAAGATGTGTTTCTTTCATCTGGTGTCTTGGACCTTTGATTTAATGATATTTAGACGCTAGTATTTACTTGTGACGCTATGCTAGGCTATGCTAGTAGCTTTTCTACTGATGGGGGTGCTCCCGTATCCAGGTTTGGGAGGTGTTAGAGGTTAAATGGCTCCATCTTCTTGCCTCATGGTAGGGCAGGTAAGTCTATTGGGCGGCAGGGTAGCCTAGTGTTTAGAGCGTCGGACTAGTAACCGGAAGGTTGCAAGTTTGAATCCCCGAGCTGACAAGGTAAAAATCTGTCGTTCTGCCCCTGAACAAGGCAGTTAACCTGCTGTTCCTAGGCCATCATTAAAAATAAGAATTTGCTCTTAACTGACTTGCCTAGTTAAATAAAGGTAAAATAAAAAGCACTTCCAATGGCTTAAGAACATCAAGGTATTGGAGTGGCCATCACAAAGCCCTCACCTCAATCCTATAAAACATTTATGTGCAGAACTGAAAAAGCATGTGTGAGCAAGGAAGCCTACAAACCTGACTCCATTACACCAGCTCTGTCAGGAGGAACGGGCCAAAATTCACCCACCTTATTGTGGAAGGCTACCCAAAATGTTTGACCGAAGTTAAACATTTTAAAGGCAATGCTACCAAATACTAATTGAGTGTATGTAAACTTCTGACACACTGGGAATGTGATGAAAGAAATAAAAGATGAATAAAATGTTTCTCTCTACTACTATTCTAACTGTACACATTCTTAAAAGAAAGTGGTGATCCTAACTGACCTAAGTCAGTGAATTCTTTACTAGGATTATTCATTATTATTATAGAATTATCCCCCCCTCCTGTTTGCACTGACCATTGAACCGTTTGCAGAAAGAATTAGACAGGACTCAAACGTAACAGGTATAAGAGCGTCTGCTAAATGACTTAAATGTAAATGTAAATGTAAATCAGTATGGGTAAACATGAATATAAACTAAACTTATTTGCAGATGATCTCCTGATATACCAGACCAATATTGAAAAGTCAATGCCCACTTTACAAAAAATATTTTCAGAATTCTCTAAGATTTCATATGTATGTGGAAAAAAATGAAATGAATACGTCAGTATCTAGAGCAATCATTTAACAAAACATATGAAATACAAAAAACATCTACTCATTCCAGGGTTTTTCTTTAAATTTAGTATTTTCTACATTGTAGAATAATAGTGAAGACATCAACACTATGAAATAACACATATGGAATCATGTACCAACCAAACAAGTGTTTAAACAAATCATAATATATTTTATATTTGTAAATATTCAAATAGTTACCCTTTGCCCTGATGACATTGCTATGCACACTCTTGGCTGCTTTTCCTTCACTCTGCGGTCCGACTCATCCCAAACCCTCTCAATTTGGTTGAGGTTGGGGGATTGTGGATGCCAGGTCATCTGATGCAGCACTCCATCACTCTCCTTCTTGGTAAAATAGCCCTTACACAGCTTGGAGGTGTGCTGGGTCATTGTCCTGTTGAAAAACAAATTATAGTCCCACTAAGCCCAAACCAGATGGGATGATGTATCACTGCAGAATGCTGTGGTAGCCATGCTGGTTAAGTGTGCCTTGAATTCTAAATAAATCACAGACAGTGTCACCAGCAAAGCACCCCCACACCATGACACCTCCTCCTCTCCTCATCATCACAAAGACACGGCGTTGGAACCAAAAATCTCCAACTTGGACTCCAGAACAAAGGACACATTTCCTCCGTTCTAATGTCCATATCTCATGTTTCTTGGCCCAAGCAAGTCTCTTCTTATTATTGGTGTCCTTTAGTAGTGTAGGGCGGCCGCGGGCCCTATGTCGCTTATGCCTAGGGCTAGCCCTGCCTTCATATTTGGTTGGTGATTTATGATTGTATGTCCACAGGATGGAAGGAGGCAGAGAGACATGCCCCTCCACTGCATCACCATATGTGACCCGTTTCAAGAAGCTAGGTGTTTGTCACACGTCACTACTTCACAGAATAGACATTTGAACATTTACATTTATTGTTTTTATGAAAATGTGTTTTTTGGCAGAAATGCCTTGCGGAATTTGCATGTACCTGAATACCGAACTTGTATGCCATCAGTAAATATGAATAAAATTGTAAGAGTTACCGAAAAACCACTGGAGCTGGAAAACTATAGACTTCAGCTATTTCAAGTGCATACGAAAGGAAGATAATGTCAATATGTGACGCAAGTTTGTACTACTATTGTACTACTATTGTACTTTAATACATGTCTATCCTGTCAGTAATTTGGAAAGTGTTACAAGTTTGTTATTTTTTTATGTGTTAACCCTTTATTCACCTCTGCTCAGGGAGTCAGGCATCTGAACTGAGATACCAAACTAACTTTAAAACATACTTTGAAACAGTGGCGGCCATTACCATTATTACCATTACCATTAGGGTGTTAGGGGCGGAGCCCCACTAGATTTAATCAATGAAATGTTACATATAATTAGTAAAAAAATGATTTCCCCAAAAAATGTTCCTAAATTTATCGGAGATATTAAGTTTAAACTCTTCATATGCTATTGTTATCAATTATTGATCAAATACAGTAAGATATTATCAGTGAACATTGGTAAAATATAAAGTTATCAACTACAGTACGATATTATTAATTAACATTTGGGAAATAGAACGTTGTCAGCTACAGTAAGATATTGTTAATGAACATTTGGGAAATATAATGTTTTCAACTACAGTAAGATATTACGCTCTCACTGGCTGGCTTCTGTACTTGGACACATAGGTCTACATTGAAACCTAGCTGCCACTGTAGGAAAGTTCAGTGGAGAAGAAGAAGACTGTTTGTTATAAACCCACTGAGATTATTACATTTTATTGAAAGGGAGTTGGGTCAGCAGGGAGTTAAAGAGAGAGAAATGACAGCTAGTGAGTACATTCTGTCTCATATGATTGCTGAGTGTAACACTAAGCATGCTGAAATTTATAAATTTTTTAAACATTCAGAAATAGCTAAGTTGTTTTGGTCAAATTAAGCCGTTACCTTTGAAACGCTATAGAGCTAGCTCCCGGCTTGTTACTTTGTGTAAAAACATAAATTCAGGAAGCCAGAGATTATTGGCTTATTGTCTGATAGATGCAGTGTCACATTTAGGACACATTCCTCTGCACAGGTGTTGCTGACACATGTCAGATCTTACAATATGTATCAGCTAACAATACTATCATCTAACAATGCTATCATCTACCAATACTCTCAGCTAACAATACTATCATCTGACAATACTATCATCTAACAATACTATCAGCTAATAATACTATCATCTAACAATACTGTCAGCTAAAGACATAGCCAGCTGGTGCCCGATGCCACAGTCGATGACGTGACACGCAACTATTGGTTGATGAGTCTGAGCAGGGGTGCCTTATCCTCTCATTTTAATACAACATTGGTAACGTCTTATTCTCTTATCACATTTAAAGTACTGTTAACCATCCTCAACTTCGTAGAAGGTGTTGTTTACATAGCTAGATAGTCTACTGGTGCTAAGACCTGTCAGTCATGGCGAGCCCCCCTCCCACTCAGTCTATTAGCTCCCTGTCCACTCAGCTTGTACTTTCAGCCCTCTAGAGGACTAGTGCCAAAAGCCCGTTTTAGGATGAGTAGTGCCATTGAGGACTTTCACAATTTTTAGGTAGTCAACTGGGTGGGACTTCCTATTGGTTAATAATGTCCTTTTTGGGCTGGGTGGCAGTATTGAGTATCTTGGAGGAAAAGGTGCCCATAGTAAACTGCTTCCTAGTCAGACCCAGACGCTAAGATATGCATAGTATTAGTAGATTTGGATAAAAAACACTTTGAAGTTTCTAAAACTGTTTGAATGATGTCTGTGAGTATAACAGAATTCATATGGCAGGAAAAAACCTGACAAAAATCCAAACAGGAAGTTGGAGACTTGAGGTTTGTAGGTCTGCCTATCCAATATACAGTGGGATATTGGTAATATTGCACTTCTTAAGGCTTCCACTAGATATCAACATTCTTTAGAAACTGGTTTGATGATTCTACTGTGAAGAACGAGAGAAGGAGAGATCATTCAGTCAAGTGCCTTCTGAAGTGACGCGTGCGCTCCCGCGAGAGAGACCTGAGTTTCCATCGCATTTCTGAAGACAAAGGAATTATCCGGTTGAAACAATATTGAAGATTTATGTTAAAAACATCCTAAAGATTGATTCATACATTGTTTGTCATGTTTCTACGAACTGTAATGGATCTGTTTGACTTTTCCTCTCATATGCCCGTCGTGGATTTGGAATTTGTGAACTCAAGGCGCGAACAGAAACGAGGTATTTGGACATAAATGATAGACTATATGAAAAAAAGACACATTTGTTGTCAAACTGGGACTCCCCGGAGTGCATTCTGATGAAGATCATCAAAGGGGATATTTATGACACATTTCTGACTTTTTCTGACTACCCAACATGGCGGATTTCTGTATCAAGTCTGAGCTCCGTTCTCAGATTATTGCATGTGTGCTTTTTCTGTAAAGTAAAAAAAAAAATCTGACACACATTAAGGAGACGTTTATCTAAAGTTCTATGCATAACACTTGTATTTTCAACATTTATGATGAGTATTTCTGCAAAATCACCGGATGTTTTGGAAGCAAAACATTACTGAGCATAACCAGCCAATGTAAACTCAGATTTTTGGATATAAATATGATCTTTACCGAACAAAACATGCATGTATTGTGTAACATGAAGTCCTATGAGTGTCATCTGATGAAGATCAAAGGTTAGTGATTCATTTTATCTCTATTTCTGCTTTTTGTGACACCTCTCTTCGGCTGGAAAATGGATTCTGTGATTTTGTGACTTGACTCTGACCTAGCATAATCATTTGTAATGCTTTTCCTGTAAAATATATTTGAACTCGGACACTGTGGTGGGATTAACGAGAAGTGTATCTTTAAAATGGTGTAAAATACTCGTATGCTTGAGGAATTTTAATTATGAGATAAATGTGGTTTTGAATTTGGCGCCCTTCACTTTCACTGGCTCAATCCCGTTAACGGGATTCAAGCCCTAAAAAGGTTTAAGAAAGGATCACATAATTCCATCCAGGTCGCCAGGAGGGATCAGCTAATGAATTATACTTGTGAGCAAACATTCCACAACTTCAGGTGGCAGTAAATCCCCAACTTTGGCTTTATACCTGTTCAAACAATACACTCCAGGTGGCAGTGTGCACCCTTTCAGTTTGTTTACTAACTCATAGAAGTAGTAGAAGAAGAACATTGATGACTTCCTATGGAGACAGCCTCAATGGCACTGCCTAGTTCAGGGGTGGGCAAACCTTTGTCTCAATGGCCACATTCAGGTTTTGAAACCAAGTGAAGGGCCACATACTGTGTGACAAAACATATGAAGCCTTTGTTCAAGTTGACACACAACTAGTAGTGTACTGTAGGTGTACATATGCTGCTAAGATTACAGAACAATTCTGTCACTGTATTATCTCTACCTACAATCGGACTCCCAGCCACAAAAAGTAAGTGCAAACGTTTAAAATATGAAAAAACATGTTTATATGACTGGAAACAGAAGATGTCTGATACAGACCATCTCCGTTCCTAAAGTAAAATCTGAGTGACACAAATAAGAGAAAAAAGTATATAATTTGAGTTCATATTGAATGGGCTGTTTATGATAGCATATTACGGAAGAGTTTTCATTTTACCTTCACCCTAAAAAAGAACATTGTGAGCCACATACAGAACATACTCAGAACAACATTTGGCTTCATGTTGATATGTAGATGATCTATAACTCTTTATATTATTAAAGCAGATTACTGAACAGTTCTCAAATAATCTCAGTCCAAACAAAATACAATTCGAGCCATTCAAGTGGTGATTAAGTGTTCAATGTCAAATGCATTCGGACAAGTGCATTGCTGGATAATTCTCACTGCAGTAACCATCACCATAATAATAATGAAATAATGTTGCAAACAGGCAAAGAAAACATAAGCCTGACTCTTGGTGATTTCAGTCTTAATGTGAGCAATGTTTCTGGTCACCTCTCTTGGAAAGGGCATCAAGTCTGGTGTAATTTCTGAAGTAGAGATCCTCAGAACAGCTGACAAGTGGTGATTTGTTAAATTTGACCTGTGAGGGGATATGTTGTAGTTCACGGCTGAGAAAGTTTTCACACACATATGTGGCCCCAAATAAAAACAGCATCCTCTGGGCTTTTTCATGTTTGGAAACTTTGTTTCATTCAGTGAGCCATAGAACTGGTCTATTGTTGCTGTTTTATACTTCTCTTTTGAAGCCCTGTCACATTGGATGGCGATGAGCTCCAATTGTGTGTCTGGTGGTGCTTTCGCAGTGTTGAAAGACAGGGGGCATGACACAAGCTCCAGCTCAGTCTCAATCATGGTGAAGTATGAGACGCGGTGGGAAAACTCAGCATGCAGGTCGATCAAAGTGCTACTGTCTGTTAGAGTTAGGCATTGCGATGTGTGCGCGTTCAATGAGGCACTGCGATGTGGGCGCGTTCAATGAGGCACTGCGATGTGGTCGCGTTCAATGAGGCACTGCGATGTGGTCGCGTTCAATGAGGCACTGCGATGTGGGCGCGTTCAATGAGGCACTGCGATGTGGGCGCGTTCAATGAGGCACTGCGATGTGGGCGCGTTCAGTGCGGGCACTGCGATGTGGGCGCGTTCAATGAGGCACTGCGATGTGGGCGCGTTCAGTGCGGCACTGCGATGTGGGCGCGTTCAATGAGGCACTGCGATGTGGGCGCGTTCAGTGCGGCACTGCGATGTGAGCGCGTTCAATGAGGCACTGCGATGTGGGCGCGTTCAGTGCGGCACTGCGATGTGTGCGCGTTCAATGAGGCACTGCGATGTGGGCGCGTTCAATGAGGCACTGCGATGTGGTCGCGTTCAGTGCGGCACTGCGATGTGGGCGCGTTCAGTGAGGCACTGCGATGTGGGCGCGTTCAGTGAGGCACTGCGATGTGGGCGCGTTCAGTGTGGCACTGCGATGTGGGCGCGTTCAGTGCGGCATTGCGATGTGGGCGCGTTCAGTGCGGCATTGTGATGTGGGCGCGTTCAGTGCGGGCACTGCGATGTGGGCGCGTTCAATGAGGCACTGCGATGTGGGCGCGTTCAGTGCGGCACTGCGATGTGGGCGCGTTCAATGAGGCACTGCGATGTGGGCGCGTTCAGTGCGGCACTGCGATGTGGGCGCGTTCAGTGTGACACTGCGATGTGGGCGCGTTCAGTGTGACACTGCGATGTGGGCGCGTTCAGTGTGACACTGCGATGTGGGCGCGTTCAGTGCGGCATTGCGATGTGGGCGCGTTCAGTGCGGCATTACGATGTGGGCGCGTTCAGTGCGGCATTGCGATGTGGGCGCGTTCAGTGCGGCACTGCGATGTGGGCGCGTTCAGTGCGGCATTGCGATGTGGGCGCGTTCAGTGAGGCACTGCGATGTGGGCGCGTTCAGTGCGGCACTGCGATGTGGGCGCGTTCAGTGATGCACTGCGATGTGGGCGGGTACAGTGTGGCACTGCGATGTGGGCGCGTACAGTGTGGCACTGCGATGTGGGCGCGTTCAGTGTGGCACTGCGATGTAGGCGCGTTCAGTGAGGCACTGCGATGTGGGCGCGTTCACTGTGGCACTGCGATTTGGGCGCGTACAGTGAGGCACTGCGATTTGTTGTGTGACAAAACTGCACATTTTAGACTGGCCTTTAATTGCCCCCCGCACAAGGTGCACCAGACCCTGGGTCTCGACCCCGCCCTGTGCAACTGGATACTGGACTTCCTGACGGGCCACCCCCAGGTGGTGAGGGTATGTAACAACATCTCCACCCCGCTGATCCTCAACACTGGGGCCCCACAAGGGTGCGTTCTGAGCCCCCTCCTGTACTCCCTGTTCACCCACGACTGCGTGGCCATGCACGCCTCCAACTCAATCATCAAGTTTGCGGACGACACTACAGTGGTAGGCTTGATTACCAACAACGATGAGATGGCCTACAGGGGGGAGGTGAGGGCCCTCGGAGTGTGGTGTCAGGAAAATAACCTCACACTCAACGTCAACAAAACAAAGGAGATGATTGTGGACTTCAGGAAACAGCAGAGGGAGCACGCCCCTATCCACATCGATGGGACAATAGTGGAGAGGGTAGTAAGTTTTATGTTCCTTGGCGTACACATCACGGACAAACTGAATTGGTCCACCCACACAGACAGCACCGTGAAGAAGGCGCAGCAGCGCCTCTTCAACCTCAGGAGGCTGAAGAAATTTGGCTTGTCACCAAAAGCACTCACAAACTTCTACATATGCACAATTGAGAGCATCCTGTCGGGCTGTATCACCCCCTGGTACGGCAACTGCTTCGCCCACAACCGTAAGGCTCTCCAGAGGGTAGTGGGGTCTGCACAACGCATCACCGGGGGCAAACTACCTGCCCTCCAGGACACCCACACCACCCGATGTCACAGGAAGGCCATAAAGATCATCAAGGACAACAACCACCCGAGCCACTGCCTGTTCACCCCGCTATCATCCAGAAGGCGAGGTCAGTACAGGTGCATCAAAGCAGGGACCGAGAGACTGAAAAACAGCTTCTATCTCAAGGCGATCAGACTGTTAAACAGCCACCACTAACATTGAGTGGCTGCTGCCAACACACTGACTCAACTCCAGCCACTTTATTAATGGGAATTGATGGAAATTGATGTAAAATATATCACTAGCCACTTTAAACAATCCTACTTAATTTAATGTTTACATACCCTACACTACTCATCTCATATGTATATGTATATACTGTACTCTATATCATCTACTGCATCTTTATGTAATACATGTATCACTAGCCACTTTAAACTATGCCACTTTGTTTACATACCCTACATTACTCATCTCATGTGAGAAATACGTTTTTTGTGCGTATGTAAAATTTCTGTGATATTTTATTTCACCTCATGAAACATGGACACTTTACATGTTGCATTTATATTTTTGTTCATTGTAATATTGTGAGTTGCCTTGTTATGGTTTGTCTTTTTCAAAAATATTTAAATTGAAAGTTGTCATTTTTATTCGTTTGCCAGATGTACAGTAACTGACTATTCCTTGGGGAGAATGTTTTGTTGTCATGTGCTGTATTCTATAAGCTGTTTTTCCTTAGATGTTTGTAGCTTAGTTGAGATTTAATTGATGTTAGTGTTTATTCAGTGTCTGTAATTTCCATGACAATCAACAATAATTGAATTAAACTAAATTATGATTAATAAAAAACATTTCCCTTTCTCAAATTTCCTGTAAAAACAATTATGACGTTTTCAACTGGCCATTTGGCTTGTTTTATTTGTCTCAGTCTCCAATCAAGCGCCCAACCATCAACCACATAGTAAACATAGCTATGCAGGTATTGCATGGAATCACCAATCGCCTAGAACACAGCATATACATATTTTCTGTAGTGCAATCATGCCCTTGTTAATTATTTTCACTAACTGTTATAATTTCAAAAACAATTTAAAACCTGTGTGTTTCCACAGATTCAGGGCTGCCCTCTGACCTGAGGATAGTTCTGGTGGGTAAGACTGGAGCAGGGAAGAGTGCAACAGGAAACACCATCCTTGGGAAGGAAGATGCGTTCAATGCAGAGGCTTCTCCAGTGTCTGTCACTGCAGAGACTAAGAAGGAGAGAGGAGAGGTGGAAGGGTGGAAGGTTGAAGTCATCGACACCCCAGGACTCTTTGACACATCAGTGGATGCAGTGAAGATGAAAGGAGAAATAGACAAGTGTATTAAGATGTCAGTCCCAGGACCCCACGCCTTCCTGCTGGTGATCAGACTGGGGAGGTTCACAGAGGAGGAGAGGAACACTGTGAAGTGGATCCAGGAGAACTTTGGAGAAGAAGCCTCAAAATACACCATCATTCTGTTCACTGGAGAAGATCAGCTGGGGGGGAAAAAGGCTGAGGACTTTGTGAATGAGAGTGAAGAGCTCCAGGCTCTCATCGCTCAATGTGGCGGCAGATACCACTTTTTCAATAACGCCAAGAGAGTTGACACCACTCAGGTCACAGAGCTGCTGAGGATGATAGAGAAGATGGTGGAGGAGAATGAAGAAAAATACTACACCCATGAGATGTTCGAGAAGGCCCAGGAAATACTGGACTGGGAAAATACTACGGTTGTGAAATTATTAAAATCGTGGCCTGTACCTTTAAAAATAGCAACAACACCATTATGGATCCCTTTTGTTCTGCAACAGAAAAAGAAAAGAATTAGCATGAAAAAAAAGCTCTCTGATCTGCTATGGGGAACAGATAAGATCAGGGATGAGATCAGAGAAATGGCAGATTTATCGAATCAAGATAATATAGTGGACTCAGGAGCAAATACAGGTTCTTATGTTCTTGTTTCAACTCAAGCTGCCACTGCTTCCCCTATCCTAGCCACCCCTACCCCAGCCAGCCCTATCCCAACCTCCTCTATTCCGGCCACCCCTACCCCAGCCAGCCCTATCCCAACCTCCTCTATTCCGGCCACCCCTACCCCAGCCAGCCCTATCCCAACCTCCTCTATTCCGGCTACCCCTACCCCAGCCGCCACCTTGTCATCCACCTTTACAATAACCATTCCACCACTTGCAAATGCATCTCTCTATCTGACAGTGGGAGCTGTTGTAGTGTGCATCTTTGCAGTATTTGTAGGTCTATATTTGATGGGTTAGAAGTAACAATAGATACAGTGCATTCGGAAAGTATTCAGACCGTTTCTCTTTTTCCACATTTTGTTACGTTACAGCCAGTTTCTAATATGGATAAAAAAAAAAAAATCCTCATCAATCTACACACAATGCCCCATAAAGACAAAACGAAAACAGGTTTTTAGATTTTTTTTCAAATGTATGAAAAATAAAAAACATAAATACCTTATTTACAGAAGTATTCAGACCCTTTGCTATGAGTCTCAAAATTGAGTTCAGGTGCATCTTGTTTCCATTGATCATCCTTGAGATGTTTCTACAACTTGATTGGAGTCCACCTGTGGTAAATTCAATTATTGGACATTATTTGGAAAGGCACACATCTGTCTATATAAGGTCCCACAGTTGACAGTGCATGTCAGAGCAAAAACCAAGCCATGAGGTTGAAGGAATTGTCCGTAGAGCTCAGAGTCAGGATTGTGTCGAGGCACAGATCTGGGGAAGGGTACCAAAAAACGTCTGCAGCATTGAAGGTCCCCAAAAACACAGTGGACTCCATCATTCTTAATGGAAGAAGTTTGGAACCCCCAAGACACTTCCTAGAACTGGCCGCTCTTCCAAACTGAGCAATCGGGGGAGAAGGGCCTTGGTGAGGGAGGTGACCAAGAACCCGATGGTCACTCTGACAGAGCTCCTCTGTGGAGATGGGAGAACCTTCCAGAAGGACACCCATCTCTGCAGCACCCCATCAATCAGGCCTTTTTGGTAGAGTGGCAAGACGGACACCACTACTCAGTAAAAGGCAAACATTTATATTTATATACAATATATTCCTCTTATAATTCTAGCATTAACTTTCTCATCAGATCAGTATCTCCATGCATTCTTAGTCTAAATTACTATACATTATAAAGTGTGTAGACCTCCACAATCAACCCGATACCCCAAAATATACAATTTTAGACAAGTCTAAATCAATGACGGGTACATTTGACCAACCCCCCCCTTCAGGCACTCATTCTTCGGGCGTCTCTTCAATGTCTTCTTCAGATAGCTTCACAGTTCAAAGTGGATGGCCCATGATAATGTCCCAATTTCAATGTCTCACCTGGACCGCCACCACCTTATGTATTTTCCATTTGCTAACCAGTATACCAGCAACATGATACCTTAAACTGGATACCTTAAACTGGATACTGTGTACAGGTTGCTGGCTCTGACTCAGGTCTCATGGTAGAAGTGGTGAAGGACAGGGTCGTAGTGAACGACATTGTTGCCGGTTAGAGGGGGTTTGAGGCTCACACTGTTCTAGGCCAAATTATCCCTGCCATGCATCTAGATACCACCTGGGGTCCCTATCGCCATAACCAGAACAACAGTTTAGTTTAGGGCATTTCTGATTCAAACAGATCAGATTTTGATGTAAAACCTAATTTGGCTTCTTACGTCATTCCAAGTTACGTCTATATTCTGTGTTAATTCGCTCTAACTTTATGGAAAAAGGGTTTATTTGATAAACATAGCAACTCCTCTCTTGCTGCGGGAATAAATAAACACATTTTCAAGCTTCATGGGCAGGCTTTCTTTCCCCGAAATGTATAACCAGGACAGAGAAAATACCATAAGCGTTTATATTTGTTTTAGTTAGGGGAACCTAAACTGGATATACGCCAATCTTTTTCTGAGCATATTTCCCAGACCTTTTTAGACAGTCATAGAATGTAAAACCTTATTTTTATCGAATGATCCATAAAGGGACCACACTGATGTAACGGTCCTGACCTGTTTTATGTTGTTTTTTGTATGTGTTTAGGTCAGGGCATGTGTTTTGGGTGGGCAGTCTATGTTATCTGTTTCTATGTTGGTTTTGGTTGCCTGGTATGGCTCTTAATTAGAGGCAGGTGTTTTGCGTTCTCCTCTAATTAAGAGTCATATTTAGGTAGGGTGTTCTCACTGTTTGTTTGTGGGTGATTGTCTCCTGTGTCGTCGAATGTATGTACCATACGGGACTGTTTGGCTGTTCGTTTATTTTGATGTCGTCTGTTTCCTGTCCGTGAGTTTACGTTTAGTTATGTAAGTTTATGTTCAGGTTTCGTCAACGTCGTTTTCTTGTTTTGTATTTTTGAAAGTGTTTTGTTTTTTCGTGTTGCCATCATAGTTTTTTCAAATAAAGAGATGGCCTATTTCCCTACTGCTGCATTTTGGTCTGATGATCCTTCTCTCCTCTCCTCGTCCGAGGATGAGGAGAGCGACAGCTTTTACAACTGAATACTTTCACACCCCTTACGTTGGTCTAAGTATGGATGTTCAAGTTCTATATTATTATAATTTTCCCATTGTTACTTTATCAAATCTCTAGTAATCAATTATACCCACATACAATTTCTCATGTGCTCATATCTTCACAGAATAGCCGTATAAGTTATACATCGAAACTTATTATCCAAATTTCAATTAAGTTATTATGTAAATTTCTATATCTTATTATCCAAATTTCTAATGATCCAAATTTCAATCTCTTATTACCCAAACTCCAGGTTAACAATTATTTCCACCCTCACACAACTCTCATATCACATTCACACAGTACTGTTCCCAAACATACACAATCAATATTTTTTCTAACTTCTATGAGTTTCTAATTCAGGACTAGTTCCTGGAATTACATAATTTGCACAGTTGCATCTTACTATACAAACCCAGGGCATTATAATACATTTCACTCCTCTCCTTACAACGGCAGTATGTTCACGACTCTGTGTTTTCTCCTCCTAGGACAGTATCATCATCATTCCTTTTTATTATAACAATATTTTCAGAATCTCATAACCTAAAAGCGGAGGTACGTTCACGACTACATATTTCTACGGTCACGATTTCCTTTCTATTATGACGATTTCTTCCCTCACACAAATCTTATCATTGTAAGCACAGCAGTACGGTCAGGTCTTCTACTCTAGGGCAGTACGGTCACGACTCCCTCTTTATTATGACAATACCATCAGGATCTCATAATCTCTAAAACGTCAGTACGTTCACGACTTCGTTTTTATTGAATTGTTTCCGAGAAATGTTACCCTATTGTTACCCTAATGTTACCCTAGTCTCACCCTATTCGATTTGTCTTTGTTTGGGATCCTGTATCCGTCCACCGGCCCCATCTGGAGGACCCTGGGCGGGTTGCCTTGAATCACACCTAGAGTGATTCCCATGCACGGTTGACCCTGGTCCTCAGGAGTGGTCAGCAGACAGATAAGGATTCCATCCTCGTCACCTTGAATGTCGTGGAAAAATCTTTATTAAGTGAGAGAGACTTTGTTAACCCCCCCCCGCCCCCGGCTAAATTTCTCAGATGCAAAGACGATTAGAAACAAAGAGAGATTTGTTATACTCCTACTATCTTTATCTCAGGTTACAAACACCAACTCATTCTATGGAATACAGGCTGTAGGTTTAATCACCAAGCCATCACAGATAAATGTTTAGCGCCAAGTCCCAGAGGCCCAACTAAGTCACACTCACACAGAAGAGAGAGTTCTCATCAAAGCAATTCGATCCACAAACAGTATTAAAACATCATCTTGTATTTTTCTACCATAATGGGGAGAAGGTTCGCCTTCCAACAGGACAACGACTGTAAACGCACAGCCAAGACAATACAATACAGGAGTGGCTTCAAGACAAGTCTCTGAATGTCATTAAGTGACCCAGTCAGAGCCTGGACTTCAACCCGATCTAACATTTCTGGAGAGACCTGAAAGTAGCTGTGTAGCGACACTCCCCATCCAACCTGACAGAGCTTGAGAGGATCTGCAGAGAAGAATGGGAGAAACTCCCCAAATACAGGTGTGCCAAGCTTGTAGCATCATTTGTAAGTCGCTCTGGATAAGAGCGTCTGCTAAATGACTTAAATGTAAATGTAATACCCAAGAAGACTCGAGGCTGTGATCACTGCCAAAGGTGTTTCAACAAAGTACTGAGTAAAGGGTCTGAATACTTATGTAAATGTGATTTTTCAGTGTTTATTTTTTATACATTTGAAAAAGAATCTACACAACTGTTTTTGCTTTGTCATTAAGAGGGCATTGTGTATAGATTGATGAGGGGGAAACAACAATTTAATCAATTTTAGAATATTGCTGTAACGTAACAAAATGTGGAAAAAGTCAAGGGGTCTGAATACTTTATGAATGCCCTGTATATTTACAGTATATACAGGCTTGATGTTGATGGGTTAGAAGTACCAATAAATGGGGGAGGTTGAGAAATCCACTATAGATAATTTAGTGATGCAGTTGATTAGAGTACAGTAGCGAGTAATGTTATAGTGGACTCCATGTGGTCTCTAGTAGTAATGTTATAGTGTACTGTATGTGGTCTGTAGTAGTACTGATATAGTGTACTGTATGTGGTCTCTAGTAGTAATGTTATAGTGTACTGTATGTGGTCTGTAGTAGTACTGATATAGTGTACTGTATGTGGTCTGTAGTAGTACTGATATAGTGTACTGTATGTGGTCTGTAGTAGTACTGATATAGTGTACTGTATGTGGTCTGTAGTAGTACTGATATAGTGTACTGTATGTGGTCTCTAGTAGTAATGTTATAGTGTACTGTATGTGGTCTGTAGTAGTACTGATATAGTGTACTGTATGTGGTCTGTAGTAGTAATGTTATAGTGTACTGTATGTGGTCTGTAGTAGTACTGATATAGTGTACTGTATGTGGTCTGTAGTAGTACTGATATAGTGTACTGTATGTGGTCTGTAGTAGTAATGTTATAGTGTACTGTATGTGGTCTGTAGTAGTACTGATATAGTGTACTGTATGTGGTCTGTAGTAGTACTGATATAGTGTACTGTATGTGGTCTCTAGTAGTAATGTTATAGTGTACTGTATGTGGTCTGTAGTAGTACTGATATAGTGTACTGCATGTGGTCTGTAGTAGTACTGATATAGTGTACTGCATGTGGTCTGTAGTAGTACTGATATAGTGTACTGCATGTGGTCTGTAGTAGTACTGATATAGTGTACTGCATGTGGTCTGTAGTGATAATGTTATAGTGTACTGCATGGGGTAGAGGCTCATCAAAGAGAAGGACAATTTAAATAAAATTGAGCACACAGCCATGCAAACTCCATAGACAAGCTCAGTGATTTTCCATGTGGCACCGTCATAGGATGCATCCTTTCCAACAAGTCAGAGAGCAGGACAATTATAACTTGACCTTGGAAGATCAGCCATTGATTACGAGTATCTATATTTCAATAGGTTTATTCCAGCATGCAATTGTTTGTGTTTGTTTATGGGGAGTATTTTTTTAAATTAATGAGTTCAACTTAATTTCACATATATACTTTTATTATGTATTCAATAATTCTATGATAATAATCTATTTAAAAATAACATACATTTACCAGTTAGCCATCTGTATGTTATGGTTGATTACTTAATTAAGTAGGGTTAAAAAAAAAAGTGTTTTAGATCAATGAAGCTGTTTTGATTTTAATATCTTTGATGATTTGAGGTGACAGTTGTATCTAGTGTTGTATGATGTTTCCATACTGTCAACAAGAATATAATTAAATGAATTGATCTTCTACACTTCATGTATATACTCTTTGTTTATTGCTAAAGTCTGTTTGTTCAGGGAAGTGGAGGAAAGAACAGGAGACAGAATGAGTGGATATGATTACGAATATCCACATTGAGGTCAAGAAATCAAGAAGGTGGATATTTAAGGTGGCTTGTTGACAGCCACTGCAGTAGTTTTGTTGGATGGCAGAAGCACCAGTAGTAGTTCAGACGGTGGTACTGTAGCAGCACCAGTAGTAGTTCAGACGGTGGTACTGTAGCAGCACCAGTAGTAGTTCAGAAGGTGGTACTGTAGCAGCACCAGTAGTAGTTCAGACGGTGGTACTGTAGCAGCACCAGTAGTAGTTCAGACGGTGGTACTGTAGCAGCACCAGTAGTAGTTCAGACGGTGGTACTGTAGCAGCACCAGTAGTAGTTCAGAAGGTGGTACTGTAGCAGCACCAGCAGTAGATCAGAAGGTGGTACTGTAGCAGCACCAGTAGTAGTTCAGATGGTGGTACTGTAGCAGCACCAGCAGTAGTTCAGAAGGTGGTACTGAAGCAGCACCAGTAGTAGATCAGAAGGTGGTACTGTAGCAGCACCAGTAGTAGATCAGATGGTGGTACTGTAACAGCACCAGTAGTAGTTCAGAAGATGGTACTGTAGCAGCACCAGTAGTAGTTCAGAGGTGGTACTGAAGCAGCACCAGTAGTAGTTCAGAAGGTGGTACTGTAGCAGCACCAGTAGTAGTTCAGATGGTGGTACTGTAGCAGCACCAGTAGTAGTTCAGAAGGTGGTACTGTAGCAGCACCAGTAGTAGTTCAGAAGGTGGTACTGTAGCAGCACCAGTAGTAGTTCAGAAGGTGGTACTGTAGCAGCACCAGCAGTAGTTCAGAAGGTGGTACTGTAGCAGCACCAGTAGTAGATCAGAAGGTGTTACTGTAGCAGCACCAGTAGTAGTTCAGACGGTGGTACTGTAGCAGCACCAGCAGTAGTTCAGACGGTGGTACTGTAGCAGCACCAGCAGTAGTTCAGAAGGTGGTACTGTAGCAGCACCAGTAGTAGATCAGATGGTGGTACTGTGGCAGCACCAGTAGTAGATCAGAAGGTGGTACTGTAGCAGCACCAGTAGTAGTTCAGAAGGTGGTACTGTAGCAGCACCAGTAGTAGTTCAGAAGGTGGTACTGTAGCAGCACCAGTAGTAGTTCAGAAGGTGGTACTGTAGCAGCACCAGTAGTAGTTCAGAAGGTGGTACTGTAGCAGCACAAGTAGTAGTTCAGACTGTGGTACTGTAGCAGCACCAGTAGTAGATCAGATGGTGGTACTGTAGCAGCACCAGTAGTAGTTCAGAAGGTGGTACTGTAGCAGCACCAGTAGTAGTTCAGAAGGTGGTACTGTAGCAGCACCGGTAGTAGTTCAGAAGGTGGTACTGTAGCAGCACCAGTAGTAGATCAGAAGGTGGTAGCAGCACCAGTAGTAGATCCTCTTGCAGCTTGTTTAACGGGGTACATTTTCATGGTTCAATGCCTTTAAAAAGACTGAAAGACCCTGACATATAAAGATGTGGAAGATAAGAGGTTGGAGTGGGGAAACACTCAGAGTGATTTAAGTGTAGCAGTAGAGTAGATTAATACTGTACAATGAGAATCAACAGACGTCAGATACAATGAGTGCAGACACACGTATTTTCTTTTTACACACAATGATTGGTAACACTTTACTTGACATTCAGCATCATAACAGGTTATGACACGGTCATAATCATGTATTAATATGTCATAAAAGCTGACATAACGTGTCATAATAGGGTCATAACACTGTCATCACAGATATATATAGATCTGTTGTAACATATATTGCAATATTTTATGGCTGGTTACGACACCTACATAAGAGTGTCAAAACCCACAAAACCTACCACACAAGACAAACAATACATTACACCATAGCCTACTTGTCAACAGTAGGTTTATGTTAGATAACATTTTCTGAAAGGTACCATATTAAATTATCATTGTAATTGCTCACACGTTGATGTCAGACATGTACCTACCCCAATGCTCTGTTGCTGATGACTGTGATCAAGAGCCTCACATACAGTATATTATTTGCCACAGAATGAATTGGGAGCAAGGCCTCAAATAATCTTTATATACCAGAGCGGCGAGAAAAGTTTTCTATATTATTGAAACAATGTTGCGATTGTTTGTGAGAATGCCAACAGGTGTGGTTCCCGTTGGGGAAAGATTATATTGGGGAAAGGTTCCCGTGGGGGATGCCATGGAAGCCAAGAAGGGGAGTGAGGTGTGTGTGTGTGTGTGTGTGTGTGTGTGCGTGTGTGTGTGTGTGTGTGTGTGCGTGTGTGCGTGCGTGCGTGCGTGTGTGTGGGGGGGGTCTGGGAGAGGAAGTGAGTCCATCTGAGTATGTGCCTGAACTCAATGTTATACACTAGTTGTCGTGTCGCCCATTCATTTCTAATGACCCGTCATTTTTGACTCACTCATTTTTCAAAATAAAAAAAACAAGACAAAACACGTGGAAAATGAAAAATGGATCGATGATGGCTAGAAGACCGGCGACGCCGACCGCTGAGCGCCGCCCGAACAAGGAGAGGACCCGACTTCGGTGGAAGTCGTGACAGTACCCCCCCTTGACGCACGGCTCCAGCAGCGCGCCGACGCCGGCCTCGGGGACGACCCGGAGGGCGAGGCGCAGGGCGATCCGGACGGAGACGGTGGAGATGGTGGCAGGATCCGGGTCGAGAGCCAGACCCGGTCCCCCGGTGCGAACACCTGGGCCTCACTGCGGTGATGGTCTGTGCTGGCTTTTTGGCTCAGCACGTCCCGCTGGAGGTGAACATGGATGGCGTCCCATGTCTCCTCCTCGCACCTGAACCAGTCGTACACTGCAGGAGCGGCTGGTACACACTGGAAGGGGGAGAGGTTAGTGGAGGAGTCGTGGAGCGAGTTCTGAGCCTTCTCGGCCCAGGGCACGAACGCTACCAACTCCCCCGGCCGATCCTGGCAATACGACCGCAGAAACCTGCCAACATCTTGGTTCACTCTCTCCACCTGTCCATTACTCTCGGGATGAAACCCCAAGGTAAGGCTGATCGAGACCCCCAGATGTTCCATGAGCGCCTTCCAGACCCTCGAAGTGAAATGGGGACCTCGATCAGACACTATATCCTCAGGCACCCCGTAGTGCCGGAAGACGTGCGTAAACAAGGCCTCCGCAGTCTGTAGGGCTGTAAGGAGACCGGGCAGAGGGAGGAGACGACAGGACTTAGAGAACCGATAAACAACGACCAGGATCGTGGTGTTTCCCTGTGAGGGGGGAGGTCGGTAACAAAATCCACTGACAGGTGCAACCAAGGCCGCTTTGGAACGGGTAAGGGGTATAGCTTCCCTCTGGGCAGGTGCCTAGGAGCCGTACACTGGGCGCACACCGAGTAGGAGGAAACATAAACCCTCACATCCTTGGCCAAGGTAGGCCACCAGTACTTCCCAACAAAACAGCGCACCGTCCGACCGATCCCAGGATGACCAGAGGAGGGTGACGTGTGGGCCCAATCGATCAACCGGTCACGGACAGCAGACGGAATGTACAGACGCCCAGCGGGACACTGGAGGTTACGTGCGGGCTCTGCACGCCTGTTCAATGTCCGCGTCCAGCTCCCACACTACCGGCGCCACCAGGCAGGAGGCCGGGAGTATGGGAGTGGGATCCATGGGCCGCTCCTCTGTGTCATACAGTCGGTACAGTGCGTCTGCCTTCACGTTTTGGGAACCTGGTCTGTAGGAAAGGGAAAAAACAAAAATGGTGAAAAACATGGCCCACCTTGCCTGGTGAGGGTTCAGTCTCTTCGCTGCTCACATGTACTGCAGATTGCGGTGGTCAGTCCAGATTAGAAAAGGGTGTTTAGCCCCCTCAAGCCAATGTCTCCAGGCCTCCAGAGCCTTGACGACAGCCAACAGCTCCCGGTCCCTCACGTCATAGTTTCGCTCCGCAAGGCTGAGCTTTTTCGAGA
The DNA here is from genome assembly GCF_029448725.1 of Salvelinus fontinalis. NCBI lineage: Eukaryota > Metazoa > Chordata > Actinopteri > Salmoniformes > Salmonidae > Salvelinus > Salvelinus fontinalis. The sequence goes on from NC_074704.1 coordinate 6,575,553, forward strand.
AGAAGGAACAGGGGTACCACCACTATGAACGCCAAAGAGGGATCCGGATGGGCCAGCACGGGAGCCGAGGTAAACAGAGCCCTCAGGTGACCAAAAGCCCTGTCCACCTCAGCTGACCACTACGAACGTACCGGGCCCCCATTCAGCAGTGAGGTAATGGGAGCCGCTACCTGACCAAAACCCCGGATAAACTTCCGGTAGTAATTGGCAAACCCTAGGAACCGCTTCACTTCCTTTACCGAGGTGGGAGTCGACCAATTACGCACGGCTGAAATGCGGTCACTCTCCATCTCCACCCTCGAGGTGGAAATGCGGTACCCTAGGAAGAAGACGGACTGCTGGAAGAACAGGAATTTCTCAGCCTTGACGTACAGGTCATGCTTCAACAGTCGACCAAGCACCTTGCGCACCAGGGACACATGCTTGGCGCGTGTAGCGGAGTATATCAGAATGTCATCAATATACACCACTACACCCTGCCCGTGCAGGTCCTTGAAAATCTTGTCAACAAAGGCTTGGAAGACTGATGGAGCATTCATCAACCCGTACGGCATGACGAGGTACTCATAATGCTCTGAGGTCGTACTGAACGCCGTCTTCCACTCGTCTCTCTCCCGGATACACAACAGGTTGTTAGCACTTCTGAGATCTAGTTTGGTGAAGAAGCGCGCCCTGTGCATTTACTCAATCGCCGTGGCGATAAGAGGTAGCGGGTAACTGTACCTCACCGTGATCTGATTTAGGCCTCGTTTTTCAATACACGGGAGCAGACCTCCCTCCTTCTTCACAAAAAATAAACTCGAGGAGGCTGGTGATGTGGAGGACCAAATGTACCCCTGACGCAGGGATTCGGAGACATATGTTTCCATAGCCGCCGTCTCCACCACTGAGAGGGGATACACGTGACTCCTGGGAAGTGCAGCGTCTACCAAGAGATTTATCGCACAATCGCCCCGTCGATGGGGTGGTGATTGAGTCGCCTTCTTTTTGGAGAACGCGAGAGCAAAATCTGCATTTTCAGGGGGAATGCGCACAGTGGAGACCTGGTCCAGACTTTCCACTCTAGTAGCACCAACGGAAACCCCTAAACACCTCCCGAGCACTCTCGCGACGACCCCGTGAGAGCCCTCCGTCGCCAAGAAACAATGGGGTCATGACAAGCTAACCAGGGTAGGCCTAGCACCACGGGAAATGCAGGAGAGTCAATGAGGAAGAGACAGATTTTCTCCTCGTGACCCCCCTCCGTCACCATACTCAGAGGAGTGGTGGCCTCCCTAATCAACCCTGACCCTAATGGTTGACTGTCTAAGGCGTGAACGGGGAAGGGCACAGCCACGGGAACAATGGAGATCCCTAAACTAAGGGTGAACAATCTGTCTATAAAATTCCCAGCCACGCCTGAATCGACGTGCGCCTTATGCTGGGAATGCGGGGAAAACTCCGGAAAAGAAACATACAAAAACATGTGTGCAACAGAGGGCTCTGGATGAGAAGGGTGCCGGCTCACCTGGGATGACGCCAGAGTGCCCTGCCTGCTTGCTCGATCCCCAGAGGATCGAACCAGCTTCACCCGCTGCTCTTCCCTCGGGTGGATGGTCGAAATCCTCAAAATGGTCCAGGGCCAGATTTCCTTCTCCCCACACGGTGTTGGCCCACTCCAAGGCTTTCCCAGAGAGGCACCAGACATGGGCGTACACCTTCTCATGACCTGAAGGAGCCGGGTGGACGGATGCCAGGTAGAGGTCGAGCTGCAACAGGAAACCCTGGCAGCGTGCAGCCGTCCCGTCATACTCCCGGGGAAGGGCGAGACGAATCTCACTGGGACCGGGTGATGGGGGGGGGGGGGGGGGGGGGGGGGGGCGAATAGTAGAGTCCCTGGTTGTGCAGGTGGAGGCGCTGGAGGAACTCCCTTTCTCTCTACATATTGCCACTTTAACCTAAGTCATCACAATTTTCTATTCATCACTGAGTTAACACTCAGTAAGGAGCACCAGGGCCAAAGCATGCACAGTAATTAGGGCATTCATCATACTCTTATTTTATTCAAAGTAGTGCTACAAATAACCAATAAAGATCTCAGCAGGAAATCGTGCATTACAAACTACACAATATTATTATTCACTGGTGTAGATCAGCGAGAGGGGGAACCAGAAGAGGAAGAAACTTTTCCTCTTGCTGATCTGGAGAGTCAGGAGCTTCAGACACTAGACAATATGTGGAGGCAGATATCATGTCTTCAACAATAGAGAGAAGAGAGACTGTACTCAGGTCAGAGAGCTGCTGAGGAAGATAGAGGAGATGGTGAAGAGGAATGGTGGAAAATACATCACCAATGAGATGTACCAGGAGGTTCAGAGGAAGATCGAAGAGGAGGAGGAGAGGAAGAGAGAGGAGGCGAGGACACACTACACCAATTATGAGAAAGAGATCAAGAAAAATCAGTTGTTAGTGTTGGTTAAACAAGCCGCTATAGGAGTCGTCTGCACAATTACAATAGAAGGACCAGGTCTTATTGCAGCCGCAAAAGAGGTTGCAGTTGTAGGGACAGTGATGGGGGAAGGAGCAATAACAACTATACAGCTATAGGACGAGGGATAACAAACAGGCAACAAAATCGAAACTCTCGGGAGGCGGGATGAGACAGACAGGCAGTGTTTCTCAGCCAGTCAAAATCATGAAACAGCAACATTTTTATGGATATATACAAAGAAATGTCAATTGAAAAAATGTCAAACGAAACGAAGTGCAGCTTGTTTGCAGTCTTTCCAGCTTCAGTATGAAGTGATTGTGTTATCTGTGTTGTTGGCTAGCTCCTCTGTTGTTGGCTAGCTCCTCTGTTGTTGGCTAGCTCCTCTGTTGTTGGCTAGCTCCTCTGAACAACAGTGTCCTGAAGAGAAAGTACATTTTCTATGCCAGGTAAAATCGCGCATCATTAGCTCATTGTCATGGATGTCTCCAAATAAATATCACTAGAAAAAAGTTTAAACAAATGCAAATGCAGCTACTTTGTTGTTATAAAAGTGATAATGTGTTTGGAGGATATAAACAGCATGTGCACGGTTTGTCTCGGGCCTAACACCCGTACCAGCATCCTCTTAACACGGGAACTTCACGGGAATCACTATACTTCGTTACTATATTTCTACTGTACTTTATTACTGTATTTCAACTGTATCTCATTACTGTATCTCTACTGTACTTCATAATCCAGGGGAAGGGATGGGGGCTCAGAACTGTAGGACAATTATTACTAAAACAATAACATTAGATTAACTTCTATTTGTATTACTATAACAATTGCAATAGAGGGATTTCTACATTGTAAATCTACAGAGAGGGATTTTGTATTGTATACCTACGGAAAGAGAGAGAGAGATTTACATGAAATGAGCCAAAATGTGTTACTGTGTCAAACCTAGGTTCATATATTTTCTGGACTGCTACTCCGACTGCATACACACATCTTTTAGTTTACATACAAAATGATTTTTCAAGAAAATGTAAGGCATATGTATTGTGGGGAGTTTGTATAAAATACCTGATAACAGCTGAACTCAATGTTCTTGGGCTATTTTTCCTATTTGGTCTGATACGTCCCTCTCGTCGTGACCTTGAACACAAAACTCTCTGGTCTGATGGGTCCCTCTAGTGGTGACCTTGAACACAAAACTCTCTGGTCTGATGGGTCCCTTTAGTGGTGACCTTGAACACAACACTCTCTGGTCTGGTAGGTCCCTTTAGTGGTGACCTTGAACACAACACTCTCTGGTCTGATGGGTCCCTCTAGTGGTGACCTTGAACACAACACTCTCTAGTTTGATGGGTCCCTCTAGTGGTGACCTTGAACACAACACTCTCTGGTCTGATGGGTCCCTTTAGTGGTGACCTTGAACACAACACTCTCTGGATCAGTGGCGTTGGAAAGAGCACAAACAGATCTGGGAACTGATTCAGGCTTTCAGTCAAAACAGACAGTCATAAAATAAATTATAAGGAACAATGTTTTGAAGTGTCTGTCCTATATCTAGGCCATATAAGAAAGCTGAAAAAATATAAATAATAATTTTGGACACATACTTAGCTTGTTTTTTGGTTGTTGGCACAAAACTACTTCCATAAAAAATGTTTTAACCGGTACCGGGTTACCTTCAGTCTAGTCCAGTGACACTTGTGGGGGTCGTAGAGCAAAACGGAGAACACCAATGTATAACGTCATAACAAAACCATAATTACAGTGCAATTACAGTTGTGATCACTAATATTGGCACACTTGCATGATTCAATATTTGTTTTAATTAAGTTGAAATTGAAAAAACGCTGTCTTCACACTTATTTGTTTGATTTACGACTGTACAGGACCAAGAAAAACAAGTCAAAAAAATATTCAGAATTCATTCGTTTACATTTTATCTCTCCTGTGGTAAATCGCAGGTAGCATGGCTGACACGAACCACGTGGTATACTGTACAACGAGGAAGAACTCTAACTCACTGGTCTGGACAAGAAGCCGTTAATGCAATATTCTCTCAGAAATTGAGCAGACCTCAATTTGGGGTTATGACCCTGACATCAGCTCACCTCAGTGTTCTCAATAAGGGGTTATGACCCTGATATCAGATCACCTCAGTGTTCTCAATAAGGGGTTATGACCCTGACATCCTCTCACCTCAGTGTTCTCAATAAGGGGTTATGACCCTGACATCCTCTCACCTCAGTGTTCTCAATAAGGGGTTATGACCCTGACATCAGCTCACCTCAGTGTTCTCAATAAGGGGTTATGACCCTGACATCAGCTCACCTCAGTGTTCTCAATAAGGTGTTATGACCCTGACATCCTCTCACCTCAGTGTTCTCAATAAGGGGTCTTGACCCTGACATCAGCTCACCTCAGTGTTCTCAATAAGGGGTTATGACCCTGACATCCTCTCACCTCAGTTTTCTCAATAAGGGGTTATGACCCTGACATCAGCTCACCCTCAGTGTTCTCAATACGGGGTTATGACCCTGACATCCTCTCACCTCAGTGTTCTCAATAAGGGGTTATGACCCTGACATCAGCTCACCTCAGTGTTCTCAATAAGGGGTTATGACCCTGACATCCTCTCACCTCAGTGTTCTCAATAAGGGGTTATGACCCTGACATCAGCTCACCTCAGTGTTCTCAATAAGGGGTTATGACCCTGACATCCGCTCACCTCAGTGTTCTCAATAAGGGGTTATGACCCTGACATCCTCTCACCTCAGTGTTCTTAATAAGTGTAACGGTAGTCCTCCTCCTCTTCAACCGAAGAGGAGGAGTAGTGATTGAACCAAGGCGCAGCGGGTTGTGATGACATATTTATTTACAGAAAAGACGAAAACACGAACTTGACTATAAACTAACAAAACAACAAAACGGAGTAGACAAACCTGGACATGCGAACTTACATAAAACGCAGAACTCACGAACAGGTACACGACTACAAACAAACGCTACAGTCCCGTGTGGCACGAACATACATACAGACACAGGAGACAACCACCCACAACGAACACTGTGAAACAACCTACCTAAATATGACTCTCAATTAGAGGAACACCAAACACCTGCCTCTAATTGAGAGCCATACCAGGCAACCCTTAAACCAACATAGAAACAGACAACATAGAATGCCCACCCAAACTCACGTCCTGACCAACTAACACATACAACAAACTAACAGAAATAGGTCAGGAACGTGACATAACCCCCCCCTTAAGGTGCGAACTCCGGGCGCACCAGCACAAAGTCTAGGGGAGGGTCTGGGTGGGCATCTGACCACGGTGGTGGCTCAGGCTCCGGACGCTGTCCCCACACCACCATAGTCACTCCCCGCTTCTGTATCCCCCTCCCAATGACCACCCTCCAACTAAACCCACCTAAATGAAGGGGCAGCATCGGGATAAGGGGCAGCAGCTCCGGGATAAGGGGCGGCAGCTCCGGGCTGAGGGACTCTGGCAGGTCCGGGCTGAGGGACTCTGGCAGGTCCGGGCTGAGGGACTCTGGCAGGTCCGGGCTGAGGGACTCTGGCAGGTCCGGGCTGAGGGACTCTGGCAGGTCCGGGCTGAGGGACTCTGGCAGGTCCGGGCTGAGGGACTCTGGCAGATCCGGGCTGAGGGACTCTGGCAGGTCCTGGCTGGACGGCTCTGGCAGGTCCTGGCTGGACGGCTCTGGCAGGTCCTGGCTGGACGGCTCTGGCAGGTCCTGGCTGGACGGCTCTGGCTGGTCCTGGCTGGACGGCTCTGGCTGGTCCTGGCTGGACGGCTCTGGCTGGTCCTGGCTGGACGGCTCTGGCTGGTCCTGGCTGGACGGCTCTGGCTGGTCCTGGCTGGACGGCTCTGGCTGGTCCTGGCTGGACGTCTCTGGCTGGTCCTGGCTGGACGACGGCTCTGCAGGCTCAGTCCAGACGGGCAGTTCATGCGGCGTTGGGTAGACAGCCAGCTCTGACCGCTCGGGACAGACGGGCAGCTCTGACAGCTCAGGACAGATGGGCAGTTCTGGGCAGACTGGCAGACCTGTAGGGAGGAGACGGAGAGACAGCCTGGTGCGTGGTATAGGCACTGGCTGCGCTGGAGAGGAGGAAAGCTCTGACAGCGCTGGACAGGTGGGAGCAGCTGGAGAGAGAACCCGGAGAGACAGCCTAGTGCGGGGGGCTGCCACCGGTGGACTGGTACTTGGAGGTGGCACCGGGTATACCGGACCGTGAAGGAGGACACGTGCTCTTGAGCACCGAGCCTGCCCAACCCTACCAGGTTGAATGGTGCCCGTAGCCCTGCCAGTGCGGCGAGGTGGAATAGCCCGCACTGGGCTATGCTGGCGAACCGGGGACACCATCTGTAAGGCTGGTGCCATGTATGCCGGCCCGAGGAGACGCACTGGTGGCCAGATGCGTTGGGCCGGCTTCATGACATCCGGCTCGATGCCCAACCTAGCCCTCCCAGTGCGGCAAGGCGGAATAGCCCGCACTGGGCTAAGCACGCGTACTGGGGACACCGTGCGCTTTACCGCATAACACGGTGTCTGACCAGTACGACGCCCTCTCACTCCACGGTAAGCACGGGGAGTTGGCTCAGGTATCCTACCCGGCTTTGCCACACTCCTCGTGTTCCCCCCCCCAATACATTTTTGGGTCTGACTCTCGGGCTTTTCGGGCTTCCGTGCTAGACGCGTCCCCTCATAATGCCGGTTCCTCTCTCCCGTTTCCTCCGCTCTCCGAGCGGCCTCCAGCTGTTCCCATGGGCGGCGATTCACCTCCACTTTAGCCCATGGTCCTTTTCCTTCCATGATCTCCTCCCAAGACCATAAATCCTGCTTCGTGCGCTGTCCGTTCCTCCCGTTACACCGCTGCTTGGTTCTGGTTATTTGGTGGGTGGTTCTGTAACGGTAGTCCGAAGAGGAGGAGTAGTGATTGAACCAAGGCGCAGCGGGTTGTGATGACATATTTATTTACAGAAAAGACGAAAACACGAACTTGACTATAAACTAACAAAACAACAAAACGGAGTAGACAAACCTGGACATGCGAACTTACATAAAACGCAGAACTCACGAACAGGTACACGACTACAAACAAACGCTACAGTCCCGTGTGGCACGAACATACATACAGACACAGGAGACAACCACCCACAACGAACACTGTGAAACAACCTACCTAAATATGACTCTCAATTAGAGGAACACCAAACACCTGCCTCTAATTGAGAGCCATACCAGGCAACCCTTAAACCAACATAGAAACAGACAACATAGAATGCCCACCCAAACTCACGTCCTGACCAACTAACACATACAACAAACTAACAGAAATAGGTCAGGAACGTGACAATAAGGGGTTCAAATTTGTACCCACTGAATACTTTAATGAATTTGACGTCTAGATAGATCTATTCAAGTTTTTCTGTAGTCTGAGATTGTGTGAGTTCTTTGATAAGAGTGAAACTTACATGACTCCACTTGAAATGTCATCCTCAGTGAGATGTAAACATACAGTTGAAGTCGGAAGTTTACATACACTTAGGTTGGAGTCATTAAAACTTGTTTTTCAACCACTCCACACATTTCTTGATAATAGACTATAGTTTTGGCAAGTCGGTTAGGACTTTCAATGTATCACAATTCCAGTGGGTCAGAAGTTTACATACACTAAGTTGACTGTGCCTTTAAACAGCTTGGAAATAGCTTTAGATACTTCTGATAGGTTTGTTGACATCATTTGAATCAATTGGAGGTGTACCTGTGGATGTATTTCAAGGCCTATCTTCAAACTCAGGGCCTCTTTGCTTGACATCATGGGAAAATCAAAAGAAATCAACCAAGACCTCAGAAAAAAAATTGTAGACCTCCACAAGTCTGGTTCATCCTTGGGAATAATTTCCAAACGCCTGAAAGTACCACGTTCAACTGTACAAAAAATAGTACGCAAGTATAAACACCATGGGACCACGCAGTCGTCATACCGCTCAGGAAGGAGACGCGTTCTGTCTCCTAGAGATGAACGTACGTTGGTGCGAAAAGTGCAAGTCAATCCCAGAACAAGAGCAAAGGACCTTGTGAAGATGCTGGAGGAAACAGGCACAAAGGTATCTATATCCACAGTAAAATGACATAACCTGAAAGGCCGCTCAGCAAGGAAGAAGCCACTGCTCCAAAACCGCCATAAAAAAGCCAGACTACGGTTTGCAACTGCACATGGAGACAAAGATCGTACTTTTTGGAGAAATGTCCTCTGGTCTGATGACACAAAAATATAACTGTTTGGCCTTAAGGACCATCGTTATGTTTGGAGGAAAAAGGGGGAGGCTTGAAAGCCGAACAACACCATCCCAACCGTGAAGCACGGGGGTGGCAGCATCATGTAGTGGGGGTGCTTTGCTGCAGGAGGGACTGGTGCACTTCACAAATTAGATGCCATCATGAGGAATGAAAATGATGTGGATATATTGAAGCAACATCTCAAGACATCAGTCAGGAAGTTAAAGCTTGGTCGCAAATGGGTCTTCCAAATGTGCAATGACCCCAAGCATACTTCCAAAGTTGTGGCAAAATGGCTTAAGGACAACAAAGTCAAGGTATTTGAGTGGCCATCAGAAAGCCCTCAGTCATGTGTGTAAGTGCTGTGCTTGTAGAATGTCCTTCGCTGTAAGCGTGCTGAAATTCTGTTGTCAATTTGTTTACTGTAAAATAGCATTGTATCTGGTCAAACACCATTTTTTCCAAAAGTTTACTAAGGGTAGGTAACAGTCTGATTGGTTGGCTGTTTGAGCCAGCAAAGGGAGCTTTACTATTCTTAGGTAGCGGAAGGACTTTTGCTTCCCTCCAGGCCTGAGGGCACAAACTTTCTAGTAGGCTTAAATAGAAAATATGGCAAACAGTACTGGCAATATTGTTTGCTATTATCCTCAGTAATATTCCATCTAAGTTGTCAGACCTCGGTGGCTTGTCATTGTTGATAGACAACAATCATTTTTTCACCTCTTCCACATTCACTGTATGTAATTCAAAATTACTCGTCTTTCATAATTTGCTCAGATATACTTGGATGTGTAGTTTGCTACTCTGGCCAATGAAAACATCATTAAAGTAGTTGGCAATGTCAGTGGGTTTTGTGATGAATGAGTCATCTGATTCAATGAATGATGGAGCTGAGTTTGCCTTTTTTCCCAAAATGTCATTTAAGGTGCAACAAAACTTTATACTATCATTCTTCAGGTAATTTATCTTTGTTTCATAGTGTGGTTTCTTCTTCTTTTTATTCAGTTTAGTCACATGATTTCTCAATTTGCAATACGTTTACCAATCGACTGTGCAACCAGACTTATTTGCCATTCCTTTTGCCTCATCCCTCATCCTACATGTGTCGATGTCTCTTTAGATACCTATCTTATCTTTCACCACATGTCCAATATTATCCAATGGAACGATGATGAACTAGTTCTGCATGTTACCACATGTCCCTTATTATCCAATGGAACGATGATGAACTAGTTCTGCATGTTACCACATGTCAATTATTATCCAATGGAACGATGATGAACTAGTTCTGCATGTTACCACATGTTCATTATTATCCAATGGAACGATGATGAACTAGTTCTGCATGTTTCCACATGTCCATTATTATCCAATGGAACAATGATGAACTAGTTTTGCATGTTACCACATGTCCATTATTATCCAATGGAACGATGATGAACTAGTTCTGCATGTTACCACATGTCCATTATTATCCAATGGAACAATGATGAACTAGTTTTGCATGTTTCCAAACAGGGAAAGAGAAACTGTAGTTAACTGCCATGATTAAAAACGGCATCCCTGGAGAAAGTGAAGTTAACTTTTATGGCTGCAGAGGCAGTATTGAGTAACCTGGAAAAATTTGCCCATTTCAAACGGCCTCGTACTCAATTCTTGCTCGTACAATATGCATATTATTATTACTATTGGATGGAAAACACTCTCTAGTTTCTAAAACCGTTTGAATTATTTCTCTAAGTGAAACAGAACTCCTTCTGCAGCCCATTTCCTATCCGGAAGTGAGTTTTCTGAACGCGAGGTCTCTGTTCAAGAGCTTGTCTATAAATGGGCATGACACTTAGGAGTATACAGACACGTCATACACCTTCCCCTGGATGTCAAGAGGAAGTGAGAGCAGAAATGAGTTGATTATCTTGTTCTGAGGTGGAATACATCATCTTGGAATGAGGGGTCCGCCATTTTTTTCTTCTTTCGAAAGCGCGAAAAGGATCCTGGAATCGCCTCCTGGAAAGCTGTCGTTATGGGCGAATACAATCTCCGGTTTAGATTTTATTTGATACATGTTACAATATCATCCTAAAGTATGTTTTTTCAATATAGTTTCATTAGATTATTGAAATTTATTCGGGACGTTAGGCGTGTTGCGTTGTTTGACTTTGTTGACGTTGGAGAGCTTAGCGCCGCATGGCCAGTGTGCTTGCTAATTCAAGAGGGAAAAAGAACGTTCTGAATCCAAACAAAGACGGTTCTGGACAAAGGACCCCTTGTACAACGTTCTGATGGAAGATTAACAAAGGTAGGACCCAATTTGGGATGCTATTTCATATATCTGTCGAACTGTGCTATCGCTTACGTTTACCTTGAATCGATGTTGTTGTGTGTTGGCTATTATAGTAAGCTAATATAACGCTATATTGTGTTTTCGCTGTAAAACACTTAAAAAATCGGAAATATTGACTGTATTCACAAGATCTTTGTCTTTCATTTGCTATACACCATATATTTTTCAGAAATGTTTTATGATGAGTAATTAGGTATTTGACGTTGGTCTCTATAATTACTCTGGCTGCTTCGGTGCCATTTTTGACGGTAGCTGTGATGTTAGCTGCATTGTAAAACTGATTTATAGCTCAAATATGCACATTTTTCGAACAAAACATAGATTTATTGTATAACATGTTATAAGACTGTCATCTGATATAGTTGTTTCTTGGTTAGTTTGGTTGGTTCTAGGTTAGTTAGGTTGGCTTTGTGCATGCTACCTGCATGCTACCTGTGCTGTGAAAAATGTCTGTCCTTTTTTGTATTTGGTGGTGAACTAACATAAATATACGTGGTGTTTTCGCTGTAAAACATTTTAAAAATCAGACATGTTGGCTGGATTCACAAGATGTTTATCTTTCAAATGCTGTATTGGACTTGTTAATGTGTGAAAGTTAAATATTTAAAAAATATATATTTTGAATTTCGCGCCCTGCACTTGAGCTGGATGTTGTCATAGGTGTACCGGTGTCGGGCTTGCAGCCATAAGAAGTTTTAAGTGCCTTGCACAAGGACACACGGCCAAATGTTTCACCTTGTCTGCACCTTGAGTTGAACCAGCGACCTTTCAGTTACTGGCCCAATGCTCTGACCTCAGGTAACAGTAAAGAACAGCACTACGGCCTGGATTCAATCCAAGGCGTGTTACAGAGCAGTGTACTAGACAGCTGACAATGCCTCCAAGGCAATTTCCCCATTCACAGAGATCACAATTATGGTAAATGCATACAAATGTCTGCTGAAGTTGCATTGTCAGCCCTCTAGTGTTCTATAACACTTCTTGTATTCAATCCCAGCCTATGTTTGTCTGTAAAGTATAGGATTGAATCCAAGCCTACATGTGTTGATACAGTATTGGATTGAATCCCAGCCTGTGTGTTTCTATACATTATTGGATTGAATCCCAGCCTGTGTGTCTATATAGTATTGGATTGAATCCCAGCCTGTGTGTCTCTATATAGTATTGGATTGAATCCCAGCCTATGTGTCTATACAGTATTGGATTGAATCCCAGTCCATGTGTGTCTGTGTTGATACAGTATTGGATTGAATCCCAGCCTAAGTGTTGATACAGTATTGGATTAAATCCCAGCCTGTGTGTTGATACAGTATTGGATTGAATCCCAGCCTGTGTGTTGATATAGTATTGGATTGAATCCCAGCCTGTGTGTTGATACAGTATTGGATTGAATCCCAGCCTGTGTGTCTATATAGTATTGTTTGAATCCCAGTCTGTATGTGTCTATACAGTGGTGTATTGAATCCCAGCCTATGTGTGTCGATACAGTTGACCATCATTTCTTTTTTTGATAGTGAAGTCTCTTCTAGTTCTAAAATACAGTTGTGTTCTAATATATTGGAACCCTTCCACTTTACAATGGGAGTGTAACAATGGAGCAGAACATTCTAAAGTACAGTTGTGTTCTAATATAATGGAACCCTTCCACTTTACAATGGGAGTGTAACAATGGAGCAGAACATTCTAAAGTACAGTTATGTTCTAATATAATGGAACCCTTCCACTTTACAATGGGAGTGTAAAAATGGAGCAGAACTTTCTAAAGTACAGTTGTGTTCTAATATAATGGAACCCTTCGACTTTACAATGGGAATTTAACAATGGAGCAGAACATTCTAAAGTACAGTTGTGTTCTAATATAATGGAACCCTTCCACTTTACAATGGGAGTGTAACAATGGAGCAGAACATTCTAAAGTACAGTTGTGTTCTAATATAATAGAACCCTTCCACTTTACAATGGGAGTGTAAAAATGGAGCAGAACATTCTGTTTTCTCTTTTCCAAACTGAATGAATGAATATTTAACCCTGTAACCCAGCAACAAGTCTGGCTGATACTAACTCAACGTCCTGCTGACTTCAGTCTTAAAATGATATTTTTATACTGTAACCCAGCAACAAGTCTGGCTGATACTAACTCACAGTCCTGCTGACTTCAGTCTTAAAAGGCTTTTTTGATGTTGTCGGCACGATGCGTTGATAATGAAGGGGACTGTGCTTTTACTGTTGATTCTCCTCCTTGTTGCATTCCTATGCTTAGACATTGTTGACTGAGGTGAGAGGATGTCAGGGTCAAGACCCCTTATTGAGAACACTGAGGTGAGCTGATGTCAGGGTCATAACCCCTTATTGAGAACACTGAGGTGAGAGGATGTCAGGGTCATAACCCCTTATTGAGAACACTGAGGTGATCTGATATCAGGGTCATAACCCCTTATTGAGAACACTGATGTGAGCGGATGTCAGGGTCATAACCCCTTATTGAGAACACTGCGGTGAGAGGATGTCAGGGTCATAACCCCTTATTGAGAACACTGAGGTAAGAGGATGTCAGGGTCATAACCCCTTATTGAGAACACTGAGGTGAGCTGATGTCAGGGTCATAACCCCTTATTGAGAACACTGAGGTGAGAGGATGTCAGGGTCATAACCCCTTATTGAGAACACTGACGTGAGCTGATGTCAGGGTCATAACCCCTTATTGAGAACACTGAGGGTGAGAGGATGTCAGGGTCATAACCGCTTATTGAGAACACTGAGGTGAGAGAATGTCAGGGTCATAACCCCTTATTGAGAACACTGAGGTGAGCTGATGTCAGGGTCATAACCCCTTATTGAGAATACTGAGGTGATCTGATGTCAGGGTCATAACCCCTTATTGAGAACATACACAGGCATTGAGCATGTTTCTCTACCAAGGCGAGGAGGTAACATCGAGATCCTACTACTACAAAGAGAGGCTTACTGGATATCCTTTCTAAAAACTGTGGTGTGAATATTGACTTTGATCTCAGGCCCTTCTTATAAACAATTCTTTCTTTTATGAACAAGTCCTATAAATATATATATATGATTTCTACAGCTTATCAGCGTACACCCAATATGTTCTCCCTGTTGATGAAGCTCATTATACATTAAGGTTGAACCAAAAGATTACATGTAACAACAATTTTTTTTAATGAAATAGGAAACAATTCAATATGTGAAATTGAATTAAACAATAATGCATGTTGATGCTAATATTATGTACAAAATTCAATTATGTTTCCATAGGATAACAATAGCCTAATATATTCAATATGCCAAAAAATATTGTTTTTTTAACAGTTTCACTCAATTAATTATAATTAAATTAATAATTATGACACACTATTGTCATTGGTTGCTACTAATTGCACTGTTTGTCTACATAACCTGGTTCAAGCATTCATGACATCACCCTGAAGAAGATGGTATACTATTTACAATACGAATGTTAAGCATGGTCCTGACATCACCCTGAAGAAGATGGTATACTATTTACAATACGAATGTTAAGCATGGTCCTGACATCACCCTGAAGAAGATGGTATACTATTTACAATACGAATGTTAAGCATGGTCCTGACATCACCCTGAAGAAGATGGTATACTATTTACAATACGAATGTTAAGCATGGTCCTGACATCACCCTGAAGAAGATGGTATACTATTTACAATACGAATGTTAAGCATGGTCCTGACATCACCCTGAAGAAGATGGTATACTATTTACAATACGAATGTTAAGCATGGTCCTGACATCACCCTGAAGAAGATGGTATACTATTTACAATACAAATGTTAAGCATGGTCATGACCAGATACATACACATGACCAGATACATACACATTACCAGACCCTGAAGAAGGCACAGAGATGAAGAAACGTTGGTGATTTACCCAATAAATTACTGGGAGTTTATATATGAAGTGTGTGACTGTATTCATTTTTATAGCTTATAGTTTATTCGCCATTAGTCAGCACCTCTACATAAAATACGTTTCTCTGGGTGTGCGTCAGCTCATGTTTTTTATTTGACTAATAACAGCTTAATAACATATGATGTGATTTATGAACATTTTGACAAGTTCCATTAAATAAGAAAAACTGTACAGCTCTAAATCTGAATTTGATATATAATTAGACATGTATTGCTTTATGTTTACAATAGTTCCTTTACTTGAGGAGGAAGAGAAATCAGACTTCGGTGAGTATGGTTAATTTCCTTCATGGTCAGAAAGATGGTCAGATAATTAATAAACCCCAATTTCCTCTGTTGTCAAACAGTGAATGGTTAAAAAAAATTATACTAGAGAATACAGTATATGTACACTGTCACCAAGCCAACCAATGTACAGAAATCCACATCACTTTATTCTCTCATAAATAATACATATTTCAGAGTGTACTATGGAATCATTGAAAATAATGTTGCAAGATATTAGGACAAAACATTTTAATTTCATGTTCTGTATATGGATTCTACCTAGGTGAAAGATCCAGACCCATAGGTGTTGCATCACCCTATCCCGAGGAGAATGACAGCCATGCAGGTAAGATAACAGTTGTGTTGGACAAATAAACCTGGTGATGTAATAGTTAGGCTTAAGGACAGGCCCATTTACAGCAGACTGCATCATAAAACTGTTGCAACTGATCAAGCCCCATTACTACTTATAACAAGCTCTGTTTAGTTTAATACTAAATCTACAGCTTGGTCTATACATATACAGTGTGAGTATTTTTACATTATGTCAATATATACATTTAGGATACAATATTAGTAATATCAACATTTACAGATAGACTTTCAGTGTTTCAGAGAATACCAAAACCTTGTTACAGAGAATGTATCAACATTATATAGTAGATTTCTAAATAAAGTCCACATTTTATTGTCAATTACTGTAAGGATGCATACTTTGCAGTGGAATCTGAAAAGTTTACTTTGGCAATTCCCCCTTTCTAACGCCAACTTCACGTCATGTTGGGAACTCAGACATTTCCCACTTGCTAACCTAGGTGGAAAAGTTGGAGTTTCCCACTTGCTAACCTAGGTGGAAGAGTTGGAGTTTCCCACTTGCTAACCTAGGTGGAAGAGTTGGAGTTTCCCACTTGCTAACCTAGGTGGAAGAGTTGGAGTTTCCCACTTGCTAACCTAGGTGGAAGAGTTGGAGATTCCCACTTGCTAACCTAGGTGGAAGAGTTGGAGTTTCCCACTTGCTAATCTAGGCGGAAGAGTTGGAGTTTCCCACTTGCTAACCTAGGTGGAAGAGTTGGAGTTTCCCACTTGCTAACCTAGGTGGAAGAGTTGGAGTTTCCCACTTGCTAACCTAGGTGGATGAGTTGGAGTTTCCCACTTGCTAACCTAGGTGGATGAGTTGGAGTTTCCCACTTGCTAACCTAGGTGGAAGAGTTGGAGTTTCCCACTTGCTAACCTAGGTGGAAGAGTTGGAGTTTCCCACTTGCTAACCTAGGTGGATGAGTTGGAGTTTCCCACTTGCTAACCTAGGTGGAAGAGTTGGAGTTTCCCACTTGCTAACCTAGGTGGATGAGTTGGAGTTTCCCACTTGCTAACCTAGGTGGATGAGTTGGAGTTTCCCACTTGCTAACCTTGGTGGAAGAGTTGGAGTTTCCCACTTGCTAACCTAGGCGGAAGAGTTGGAGTTTCCCACTTGGGAGGTATCAGAATCAACCAATACAAAGCTCTATTCAAATATCTTAATTTTAAGGTTCATTTTATAAGGTTCATTTTAACTCAGCGGTCCCGAACTACCAACATGATGAGAATACATCATGAGGTCATGTGTTTTGGTTGATTATGTCACATGACCTGGATATTAACCTTTACTTAAATATTTTTCATCAAACTGTCCGCTTTTTCTTTTATGTCAGATGGTCCAGCACCACCTTCAGACAATTCCTTACATTTTGGGTCTAATTCTTATTTCCGGAAAAGGCTTTAAATAAAAGTTAAAATCTAGGTCATGTGACATGATCAACCAAAACACAGGGCCCTACCATGTCACCAGAGGGCAGTGTTGTAGTCGAGACAGTCGGGCGTATCCTTCCACAGGAATATAACAGACACTCTGATGAGCAAATTACATTTTAGGCAGGATTTCCCAGCATCCAATGGCGATAGATATGTAACCGGACACAGTAACGTGAGACGTACCCAGCTAATCTCATGCTATTTTCAACATTTTGATATGAAGCTGATATACAGTACCAGTCAAAAGTTTGGACACACCTACTCATTCAAGGGTTTTTCTTTATTTTGCAATTTTTTTACATTTTTGAAATTGTTTTAATTTTTGCCTACTTCCCTCTATAGCGTCCTAACAGTTTGGCACAAGAAAGTATATATCTGAAAAGTCTTAATGCTTTCTGCAAGAATCTGATCTGTCTCTATGTGATAGTGAACAGATTAAGCTGGAACAAGGGAGTGATGATGTTAAACTCACTTTTACTTCACAGTTTAGAGGAATGTCAATATGGATAAGGGAAAGGTGTCCCATTTCAATTGAACAGTGTTGTAAGGAGTTTTCTCTTCTGTCTTTCTTGTTGGACTACATTCATTCCAGTGTTGGTTCGCTGGAGAAGTTAAAGTATTTCTTCCTGTCTGACTATAGTATGAATCTATTCAGTGCCAAGAGATGTATTGTCTTCATGGGCCCCACCTATGTAACTAGTGCATTATGGGCCCCACCTATGTAACTAGTACATTATGGGCCCCACCTATGTAACTAGTACATTACGGGCGCCAGAATGCAGAATGCAAATGATGTCATACAGAAAACGTCCCTGGTGGACGGAGCCGACATGATGGCTGGTAACATAAAGGAAAGGGGGTTGGTCCAATGGTCCACAACCAGGACAACCCACGGTCATTTTAATGTTGGTTTGCAACGTGCAGGCTAATCGCAAGATTGAACCCAACATGGGGGGACTGTCATGACGTTAGCCTGTGGGTAAGGTTTATGACCCCTCCATAAATACCTTTCTCCCTTTCCTCTCTTGACTCTACTGAAGGACTCTTGAAAAGCCTTTGTTAAACATAGAGAGTCGGGGAACATCAAAAGGTGGGGGGGAAAGGAACCATATTTCGGTAATCCAACCAGTTGAAAATATACGTTGGTACTTAATAAATATGATGTCAGTTCGGTTGTCATTTGAGACATTCTTATTAATGATAGGATGACAAACTGTATCGTGGAAAGTCTACACATTATAGTTATCAAATTCACATGGAATTGTTGTGCAATTTAAATGTTTAAATATGAAACTATTTGTGAAAAGATTAATTGTAATTTAGCTTCCAAATTATAGAATTGGGTTTTCATAAGGTTAGAGCTCTTCTCAATCAGTGGCGCGCCCCTGTGAAGAGACATTGGTTATAAACTATGAAACACACCCTTTTCTCCCTCCACTATATAAGCCCTTGACGAAAATGTAACCTCCTGTTCCGAGAACGCGAGTCCTGCAGCCTCTGCGTTAAAAGGGCGAATAACTTGCTGTTCCGGGTACATTAGGGCGATGGTCCGATGTCAGAAGGATTCAGATAATAAGCTGTTCCAAGTACGCGAGGCCTTCAGCCTTTCCGAGGACGTGAGGACGACGGTTCCACGTTAACCTGTCTGGGAACGCCAACAGTCAGTGAAATTGCAGGGCACGAAATTCAAAACAACAGGAAAACAAAATTTCTCAAACATACAAGTATTATACACCTTTTTAAAGATAAACTTCTCGTTAATCCAACCACAGTGTCCGATTTCAAAAAGGGTTTTCGGCAAAAGCACAACATATCATTATGTTAGGTCAGCAACAAGTCACAGAAAGCATACAGCCATTTTCCAACCAAAGAGAGGAGTCACAAAAAGCAGAAATAGAGATAAAATGAATCAATAACCTTTGATATTCTTCATCAGATGACACTCCCGGGACAACATGTTACACAATACATGTATGTTTTGTTCGATCAAGTTCATATTTATATCCAAAAACCTCAGTTTACACTTGGCACGTTATGTTCAGTAAGGCTTTGCCTCCAAAACATCCGGTTAATTTGCACAGAGCCACATCAATTTACAGAAATACTCATCATATACTTTGATGAAAGATACAATTGTTTAACATAAAATTAAAGATACACTTCTTTCTAATGCAAACGCTTTGTCAGATTTCAAAAAAGCTTTCAGGCGAAAGCACATTATTCAATATTCTGAGTACAGCGATCAGCCATCAAAGCAAGCTATACAGTTACCAGTCAAGTTGTGGAGTCAACAAAAGTCAAAAATTGCATTATAAATCTTCTCTTACCTTTGCTGATCTTCATCGGAATGCACTCGCAAGACTCCCAGTTCCACAAGAAATGTTTGTTTTGTTCGATAATGTCCATCGATAAAGTCCAAATAACTCTGTTTTGTTCGCGCGTTTAGTACACAAATCCAAAAGCACAAAGTGCGTTACCATTATCTAGACGAAAAGTCAAAAAGCTCCATTACAGTTAGTAAAAACATGTCAAAAGATGTTTTCAATCAATCCTTAGGGTCTTTTTATCATAAATATGTAATAATATTTCAACCGGACAATAGCGTTTCCATTACAGAGGAAAAGGAACGACCGGCGCACCCACTTGCCCGAGAGGTAAACATCCCATTGTCCTCAGGCGAACCACCTAATGAAACTGGTCTTATTCGACTGCCTTTCTCAATAGAAGTCTGGAAACAACTTCTAAAGACTGTTGACATCTGCTGGAAGCCTTGGGAAGTGCAATTTGACCCCACAGACACTGGATATTCGATAGAGGTTGAAATGAAAACTACAAAACTACAATTTCTCCACTTCCTGGTTGGATTTTTCTCAGGTTTTCGCCTGCTATATGAGTTCTGTTATACTCACAGACATTATTTTAACAGTTTTGGAAACTTTAGAGTGCTTTCTATCCAAATCTACACATTATATGCATATCATAGCTTCTGGGCCTGAGTAACAGGCAGTTTACTATGGGCACGCTTTTCATCCAAACTTCCCAATGCTGCCCCCTATCCCAAAGAAGTTAACTTTGTTGTCGTAGCTCTGCAGGTATATCCCTCTCAACTGAACACAACCAAGGAAGACAAAGCCGAAAATGACAGTCAACGGCAAGCAAGGTAAAAGCCAGAACTAAAATACTTGTTTTATAATGCTGTTTATTCTGTGATATGACATGTGATAGGAGAACGAAATATAAAATGTGTTATTCTATTTTGCACCGTATTTCAACACCAATCAATTGAATTTGATCAAATTTAAATAACTTTTGAGTTGTCATTATGCATCACCCCAAAGAACGATTATAGCCAACATCTTTTGAATTTATTTAATCCTGGTAATTGTGAATTATCTGGTCCTCAAATGCATTGAAACTTAAGATTTTTTGTCATGGCAAATAATTACGTTTTGTCATTGCAATATAATGACCCTGATTTGTAATTTTGTTTAAGTCTGATTGTACAGCAAATGAAAAAATAGCCCACGGTGTCACGTTCGTCATTGGAATGAGACCAAAGCGCAGCGTGGAAAGTGTTCATGATTTAATTATCTTTAAAACACTCAAACAAAATGACAAAAAGAGAAAACGAAAACGCACAGTTCCGTCAGGGAAACTACCTAAACAGAAAACAACACCCCACAAAACCCAAACGGAAAATGACAACTTATATATGATCCCCAATCAGAGACAACGATAGACAGCTGCCTCTGATTGGGAACCACACTCGGCAAAACAACAAAGAAATAGAAAACATAGATTTTCCCACCCGAGTCACACCCTGACCTAACCAACATAGAGAATAATTGAGGATCTCTAAGGTCAGGGCGTGACAAAGGTAAATATTTTAAATAATTTAAATCCTTAACTTACCAAAGACAAAAAACAATGAGAGAGGTATATCTGGTTTGTGCAGGCATAACCACAGTCACAAGGCTTCGGAACATTACCAGTTAGCATAGACCACAGTCACAAGGCTTTGGGGCATTACCAGTAAGCAAAGATCACAGTCACAAGGCTTTGGAGCATTACTAGTTAGCGTACATCACAGTCCCAAGGCTTTGGAGCATTACTAGTTAGCATACATCACAGTAACAAGGCTTTGGAGCATTACCAGTTAGCATACATCACAGTCACAAGGCTTTGGAGCATTACCAGTTAGCATAGATCACATACATTTACACTGTTGTTGGCTATTGTCCCATCAGTGAGTCAGCTGTAATATGCATCAGGGAAAACAGCGCCACTGTTCGGCCCAGGACATTTGGTATTATTTTTGTTGTTGTTGATGTAACGTGTCGTGGAAATACTAATCAATAATAAGGAGACAAGGTCAATCACCAATCAGGATATTACTTTATTCAAAACGTATTAATAACATCGATTAATTATTGCAATAATGAAGCTGGTCGATGAACCACCCCTAGATGATTCGTTGAGAGCCCAACGAGCAGATTTGAGCCACAGGATTTTACATCAAATTACATCCTCCTGAATGTTCATGACTAACAACAGATGTATGTAATGTGTCACAAGGTTAGGATTTGTATGAAAGATACTAATAATTCACAGCAGACAGTATCTGCTGTAAAGACTGTTCTCATCGTGTAGAAACCAGGGTCTGGCCCCCAAAACAAGCTTCTCCTCATCATTATCCATACCGGAGCCATCTCCACCCTGGTACCTCCCGGCAAACAAACATCAACTCATGCCATGGAATGCGGTCTTTATGTTTTTATCACCAAAGGCATCGTAAATCCACTGTCAGCATTAAGCCCCAGAGGCCCAATTCAGAAGACCACACACAGATGAGAGTGTTCTAAGAACCCTGTTCTACTCCATAAAACAACCATTTGATGCATTAACTGTATTATAAAGGCAAACAAAATAAAGGAGCATCCAGCATCGTGTTACTAAAACATTGCAGTACACACTCAGCTGTTCTATAATGGGGAATTCTTTGGGTCCGTTGTTTGAAGTAACTTCTTTGTTTTTGTAATAGCGCAAACGGACGTGGCAGTATTACCATTACGGATTCCAGCATTATAGCGAAAGACAATAGATCAATCATATGACTTTGGTGATAATGGGTTGAATCCTAATTTCCACTTGGATCACATTTTCTCATCGTGTTGTATTGATGTTGAATGGACACTTTAATTTACTTAGAAGTGGAAGTTAAGATTCACCCCTCAAATGTGACGATATCTGTGGAATTATCTGTCCAAACTAAATGCACTAATATCATTCATGTAATAATGTCTTTAAAATTTCTAGTTGACTAATTTGTCTTCATAACAACGCTACGTCTGATAGCAGTATTGTTATTATTATCATGATTTAACACATCATTCTTTTTATGTGTAATTGCTCTGTTCCTAATGTACATACTGTATGTAGATTAGGTGTAAATGATTTTGTCTATATAACCCCAGCAGAAATCAGCTCTTTATTTAATAACTGACTTTCATTTATCTGCATGTATTAAAAGAAGAAGAAGGCATATTAATCAATAGGGGGGCGCTATTTTCACTTTGGAAAAAATCGTGCCCAATTTAAACGGCCTCGTACTCTGTCCTAGATCATACAATATGCATATTATTATCACTATTGGATAGAAAACACTCTCAAGTTTCTAAAACTGTTTGAATTATATCTGTGAGTAAAACAGAACTCATTTGGCAGCAAACTTCCAGACAGGAAGTGAAAAATCTGAAAACGAGGCTCTGTTTCAGGGCCTGCCTATTCAACTGGCTTTTATTTATCGATATGTATGCACTTCATACGCCTTCCACTAGATGTCAACAGGCAGTAGAAGGTTGAATGGGGTGTCTAGCTTGATGTGAGGCCGAATAAGAGCTTTTGGAGTGACAGGTCCGGTATTTTGTTTGTTTTCGACGGCGCGTGGGGGACCTCGACATTGTCTTCTGAAAAGCGTTCGGTATACACGGCGAATTGCTCCGGCTCTGACTTTATTTGATACATATGAGAAAAACATCATAAAGTAGGATTTTTCAACCGAGTTTGATCAGTTTATTCAACGTTTATTGGGACTTTTGGAATTTTTCGTTCCAAGCGCCAAGAGATGATGGGCATGTTCGCGCCACATGGCTAGCCAAAGCTGCTAATTCGACAGAAGAAATGGACATTCTAAAACCAAACAACGATTTATTCTGGAAATAGGACTCCTTGCACAACATTCTGATGGAAGCTCAGCAAAAGTAAGACACAATTTACGATGTTATTTCGTATTTCTGTGTAATATGTTGACTCCAACTCGGCGGAGAATAGGTGAGCGCTGTCTCACAATAATGCATTTTGTATGTTGTAGTAAAGTTATTTTTTAAAATCTAACACAGCGGTTGCATTAAATTAAGAACCAGTGTATCTTTCATTTGCCGTACAACATGTATTTTTTAGTAAAGTTTATGATGAGTTCTTTGGTTAGATTAGGTGACTGTCCAAAATATCTCCGGGGATTTTGGTGAATTGTTGCTACGAATTCACAATGTATAACCACAATTTGCAGCTCTAAATATGCACATTTTCGAACAAAACATAAATGTATTGTATAACATGATGTTATAAGACTGTCATCTGATGAAGTTGTTCAAGGTTAGTGATTAATTGTATCTCTATTTTGTCGGTTTTGTGAAAGCTACCTATGCGGTGGAAACATGGTGAAAATATGCCGTTGTGTGTTTGGCTATTGTGGTTAGCTAATATAAATACATATTGTGTTTTCGCTGTAAAACATTTTAAAAATCGGAAATGATGGCTGGATTCACAAGATGTTTATCTTTCATTTGCTGTATTGGACTTGTGATTTCATGAAAATTATATTATATGATATCCCTGTCCCGTTTGGCAAGGCTATGCTAGTCAGCTTTTTTGATGAGGATGCTCCCGGATCCGGGATGGGTATCACTGAAAGGTTAAGATTTGTATGAAAGACACCTATAATTCATAGCAGTCAGTATCTGCTGTGTCAACAGTTTTCATTGTGTAAAGACCAGTATCTGGCACCCCAACTCCATACTGGAGCCATGTCTCCCTGGTACGGTATAGAACAGAAACATTAACTCATGTTCTCTGGAATGCTCTTTAGGTTTCATCACCCAAAAGACATCGTAAATCTCCTCTGTCAGTGTGATCTCCCAGAGGCCACCCTCAGTAGAACACACAATAGCTATAACAATCTTCTTTTCTGTTGCATAAAACAACCATTTGATGCAATAAAAGTATTATAACATAATCTTGCAATTTTTCACCATATTCGTCAGCAACGTCTGAGCAGAGGAACACACCCTTTGTGTTCCGACACCTCCCGATTTACACGTTGTTTAAGTGTTCACCTCTAACTGGTTTATCTCGTCTTAACAGTAGCAGCCAGGCAACGGTAGAGTAGTAGCCATGTTTAGAATGTCATTTGATACGCCCTATGTGAGTACGTTATGTTGATCTGATGTTGGCTATGTTGTTAGGAAATGTACTTTGTTTATCCACAGTTATACCACATATCATTACTCTTTTATAGTTTATAGTTTAATAGTTTTTATTGTTTGAAAGTCAAGTAGCTGAGAAAAACGTAGGAACTTTGCCGAACACTCTGCATAAGTCAAGAAATGTGGACTTTGTATTTTGTAATGAGGTCATCGTCTGTTTCCATGTTTTTGATTGGCTGCAGTTGTAGTAATGGCACAAGGAAGAGGAAGGACTCTGAGGACTCTGTTCCTGTTGACACTGTCTGCAAGACTTCACTGGTCAATGCCAAGGTACACACACACACACACTCACACAAACACACACACACACACACACACACACAAACACAATACACACACACACACACTCACACAATACACACACACACACACACAAACACAATACACACACACACACACTCACACAATACACACACACACACACACAAACACAATACACACATACACACTTGTTTGTTTATTTGGATCCCATTGTCTTTTCCAGAGGCAGCACATAATTCTTCCTGGGGTCCACAAAAAAACACAAAACATGACAAGTAACAAAACACTGATAGACAAGGACAGTCACACAAATAAATAAATACATATATATTATTATAATAATAATAATAATAATAATAAAAATTTAAAAAAAGTTTGTTTGTGTGTGCGTCCCTTCACATGTCCTGCCATTCCATGAGAAATTGATTAATCTTATTTATTTGTTTAGTGTTGAACTTGGGGATTGTGAAGAGACCTCTGGTGGCATGTCTTGTTGGGTATATACGGGTGTATAAGCTGAATGTTATTTGACTATTTGACTAGAAGAGAAGCAGCTAATGTCTCGTCAACCCTTAACCAGGAAAGACACACACACACACACACACACACACACACACACACACACACACACACACACACACACACACACACACACACACACACACACACACACACACACACACACACACACACACACACACACACACACACACACACATATATATATTTATATGCATGGACTTACATAGGGTTTTCAGTAGCCTTTTATCAAGACACCCACTATCAGTGTTAGCAGTTGATGTTACTCTTCAATAACACAGACCCCAAAGCAAATCAGGGGGAGAAAAATAGGTTTATTCAAAGAGGACAAATCATAGATGTTATGCTGAGAGGTAGATGTTCATTCTCCCCTGTCCTCAGTGATTCTCTCCTCTGTGATTCTTTCCACAGAACAAAGGGACATGATGTAGTTTCATAACCCAACCCTAGCCTGTGGTTGACCAATTATAATTCCTTGCTATAAAACTGGGCCAATGGCCTATTTCAGTCTCAATATCAAGACAAATTCCTTCCATGTCTCTGACCCATTGATCAATAATTCACTATTACAGAAAAAACACTATTTCCATTGACCATTAGTACTCTATCGACTTTTAGTCCTCTTGACCTTTAGTCCTCTGCGTTGTGCATTTATCTTAAAATATTATTTAAAAAATCAATAATTTCTTCTCTGTTTCCAGTTTCTGTAACGGCAGCCTTCCCTCTCTTCACTAGAAGAGAGAGTGTAGCAGGGATCGGACCAACACGCAGCGTAGCCAGTGCTCAACATGTTTAATAAAACGAAAACAGTGAACACTTACAACGAACAAAATAACAAAATGTGGCAAACTGAAACAGTCCTATCTGGTGCAGAACACAAACACAGAGACAGGAAACAACCACCCACAATCCCCAACACAAAACAAGCCACCTATATATGATTCTCAATCAGGGACAACGATTGACAGCTGCCTCTGATTGAGAACCATATTAGGCTGAACACAGAAACAGACGAACTAGACACACAACATAGAATTCCCACCCAGCTCACGTCCTGACCAACACTAAACAAGCATAAAACACATAAGAACTCTGGTCAGGACGTTACAGTACCCCCCTCCTGAGGTGCGGACTCCGAACGCACCCCTAAAACTCAAGAGGAGGGTCTGGGTGGGCATCTGTTCGTGGTGGCGGCTCCGGCGCAGGACGAGGACACCACTCCACCATTGTCTTTGTCCCCCTCCTTAGCGTCCTTTGAGTGGCGGCCCTCGCCCCCGACCCTGGTCTAGGAACATTCAAAAAGGTCCCCCCTAGATAGAGGAGACAGCTCAGGACAGAGAGGTAGCTCAGGACAGAGAGGTAGCTCAGGACAGAGAGGTAGCTCAGGACAGAGGGGCAACTCCGGACTGAAAGGCAGCTCCGGACAGAGAGGCAGCTCTGGACTGAAGGGCAGCTCCGGACTAATGGCAGCTCCGGGCTGAGGGGCAGCTCATGACTGGAGGGCAGCTCATGACTGAAAGGCAGCTCATGACTGGAGGGCAGCTCATGACTGGAGGGCAGCTCATGACTGGAGGGCAGCTCATGACTGGAAGGCAGCTCATGGCTGGAGGGCGGCTCATGACTGGAGGGCGGCTCCTGACTGGCTGGCGGCTCTGGCGGCTCCTGACTGGCTGGCGGCTCTGGCGGCTCCTGACTGGCTTGCGGCTCTGGCGGCTCCTGACTGGCTGGCGGCTCTGGCGGCTCCTGACTGGCTGGCGGCTCTGGCAGCTCCTGACTGGCTGGCGGCTCTGGCGGCTCCTGACTGACGGCTCTAGCGGCTCCTGACTGACTGACGGCTCGGGACAGACGGGCGGCTCTAATGGCTCGGGGCAGACGGGCGGCTCTGACGGCTCGGGGCAGACGGGCGGCTCTGACGGCTCGGGGCAGATGGGCGGCTCTGACGGCTCGGGGCAGATGGGCGGCTCAGATGGCGCTAGGCAGACGGATGGCTCAGATGGTGCTGGGCAGACGGATGGCTCAGATGTCGCTGGGCAGACGGATGGCTCAGATGGCGCTGGGCAGACGGATGGCTCAGATGGTGCTGGGCAGACGGATGGCTCAGAGGGCGCTGGGCAGACGGATGGCTCAGAAGGCGCTGGGCAGACGGATGGCTCAGACGGCGCTGGGCAGGCAGGCAGCTCAGACGGCGCTGGGCAGGCAGGCCGCTCAGACGGCGCTGGGCAGAATGATGGCTCAGACGGCGCTGGGCAGGCAGGCAGCTCAGACGGCGCTGGGCAGGCAAGCAGTGCAGGCGGCGTTGAGCAGACGAGCAGTGCAGGCGGCGTTGGGCAGACGGCCGACTCTGACCTGCTGAGGCACACAGTAGGCCTGGTGTGTGGTGCCGGAACTGGTGGTATCGGACTGGAGACACGCACCTCAAGGCTAGTGCGGGGAGCAGGAACAGGGCACACTGGACTCTCGAGGCGCACTATAGGCCTGGTGCGTGGTACCGGAACTGGAGGCACTGGGCTGGAGACACGCACCACAGGGAGAGTGCGGGAGGAGGAACAGGGCTCTGGAGACGCACAGGAGGCTTGGTGCGTGGTGCCGGAACTGGAGGTACTGGGCTGGAGACACGCACCACAGGGAGAGTGCGTGGAGGAGGAACAGGGCTCTGGAGACGCACTGGAAGCCTGGTGCGTGGTGTAGGCACTGGTGGTACTGGGCTGAGGGCACGCAACTCAAGGCGAGTGCAGGGTGCTGGAACTGGAGGCCTGGTACGTGGCGCCGGCACCGGAGAGCTGGTGCATGGGGCTTCCACAGGAGAGCTGGTGCGCTGAGCTGGCACAGGACGTGCAGGGCTAGGGGGGCGCACAGGAGGCCTGGTGCGTGGTGCTGGCACAGTCTTCACCAGACGGCTAGCACGCACCTCAGGACGAGTATGGAGAGCTGACTCAGGTGACATCAAATCCCCGACACGCACCGTCAGGCGGATGCCGTGCCTCATGCACCAAACCAGCAAATCCCTCATTTTTCTCTCCTCCAATTTCCCCATTAGATCCTTCACAGTCTCTGCTTCGCTCACCTCCAATACCGCCCTCACCGGCTCTGGTTCCATCCTTGGCTCCTTACGGTAAGCAGGGGGAGTTGGCTCAAGTCTCCTACTTGACCCAGCTACACTCCCTTTTAGCCCCCCCCCCAAGAAATTTTTGGGTGAGCCTCTCAGGCTTCCAGCCGCTCTGCCGTGCTAGCGCCTCATAATGCCGCCTCTCCGCTTTTGCGGCCTCCAGCTCCGCTTTGGGGCGGCGACACTCCTCTGGCTCTGCCCAGGGTCCTTTACCGTCCAGAATTTCCTCCCAAGTCCATTCCTCCTGGTACCGCTGCTGCCACTGCTGCCCGTTGCTACGCTGCTTGGTCCGAGATTGGTGGGTGGTTCTGTAACGGCAGCCTTCCCTCTCTTCACTAGAAGAGAGAGTGTAGCAGGGATCGGACCAACACGCAGCGTAGCCAGTGCTCAACATGTTTAATAAAACGAAAACAGTGAACACTTACAACGAACAAAATAACAAAATGTGGCAAACCGAAACAGTCCTATCTGGTGCAGAACACAAACACAGAGACAGGAAACAACCACCCACAATCCCCAACACAAAACAAGCCACCTATATATGATTCTCAATCAGGGACAACGATTGACAGCTGCCTCTGATTGAGAACCATATTAGGCTGGACACAGAAACAGACAAACTAGACACACAACATAGAATTCCCACCCAGCTCACGTCCTGACCAACACTAAACAAGCAAAACACATAAGAACTCTGGTCAGGACGTTACAGTTTCAGGGCAGGCCTCTAACCTGAGGATAGTTCTGGTGGGGAAGACTGGAGCAGGGAAGAGTGCAACAGGAAACACCATCCTGGGGAGAGGTGCCTTTAAAGAAGAGGCCTCCTTTGTGTCTGTAACTGAAAAGTGTGAGAAACAGAGTGGAGAGGTGGATGGGAGGATGATTGATGTCATCGACACCCCGGGGCTCTATGACACAACAATGTCTGAAGAAGAGATGAAAAGTGAAATAGAAAAGGCCATCTACATGTCAGTCCCAGGACCCCATGTGTTCCTGCTGGTGATCAGACTGGGGAGGTTCACAGAGGAGGAGAGGAACACTGTGAAGTGGATCCAGGAGAACTTTGGAGAAGAAACCTCAAAGTACACCATCGTTCTGTTCACTGGTAAAGATCAGTTGAAGGGGAAAACAGTTGAGGAGTGTCTGAATCCTTGTGTTGCACTTCAGGAACTGATCAAAAGTTGTTTGGGAAGGTACCATTGTCTCAATAATGATCAGAGGGATGACCGTCTTCAGGTCAAAGAGCTGCTGAGGAAGATAGAAGAGATGGTGGAGATGAATGAAGGAGAGCACTACACCAATGAGATGTACCAGGAGGTTCAGAGGAAATTAAGAGAGGAGGAGGAGAGAAAGAAACAGGAGATGGAGGAAGAGAAGAGGAGACGGGAGGAGGAGACATAGAAGCAAGAAAGGAGGAGACAGGAGGAAGAAAAGAGGAGACGGGAGGATGAAAATACGAAGAACGCTTTCATTTCAGTAGTAGTTGGGACGACATTACTTGCTGCTGCTAAACTAGCAGGCGTCGTGGTAGCAGGACCAATTCTGTTTGCTGGAGTTATAGGTGGTTTAGTATTTTGGACGATAAATTTAACTGATGAATAATGTAAACTGTTGTTGATAAAAGAAAATCAGATCAAACTTTTTGCTACTGTAACTGGGTAGTTCTACCAATTTGGTGCCTTTTGAGAAGTGTAACTTGGTAAAAATAAAACTTTATATTTCACCTAATTTTAACATTCAAAGTGCCTATTAATTGCCAGTAACCGGGTTGACCGTAACAGGGTTGACCATAACAGGGCTGACCGTAACATGGTTGACCATAACAGGGTTGACCGTAACATGGTTGACCATAACAGGGCTGACCATAACAGGGCTGACCATAACAGGGTTGACAATATCATCTTAAATCAGCCATAAATCCCTTTGAGACAGGGGGAATGGATGCATAGTGTGTGCAATTGAATTAAAGCTTCACACATTTATTTTGTATTATCTAATTAGCATAAGAATACAAAACCTGTTTAAGCTATAGATATCTGTTTCTCAACACACGTCATCCTCAGAGGAAGGTGGCATATGTGGTTTGTACAATTTTTCAAATTTTTCATGAGTTTGCCAATCAACTTGTTCTTAACAAATCTAAATCATTGTTTAGTGATTCTGTAACAATATGGACCTAACAAAATTCAGCCGAAAACACCTAATTCTTCTCATAGTAATTTGATAAATAGGACATTTATTTGAATCTAGGTTTCTCTGGAGACATAATGACAAGTTATCCACCAGAGGGTGGAGGCGGACCTGTATCAGTGATTTAGACCAGATAGATAGATCATCTGCAGAGATATACTTCCCCATGTACTCACCTCAGATTGTACTTTTCTATACCATGTATCATATGACTGTGTACAAAACAACTCTAAGAAGTATTTAATACCTGAACTCTAAGAAGTATTTAGTGAATCCAGGTTTCTTCTTTCTACATACCACCAGAGGGTGGAGGGGGACCTGTATCAGTGATTTAGACCAGATAGACAGATTATCTGCAGAGATGAAACACCGTATGTACTCACCTATGGTTATAAGTAGTTATAACTAGGGATGACCATGTATAACATCTAAATGACATTATATATATGCTTAGTTGCAGTCAGAACAGCTCATAACAGTCTGTCAGTGGTATGAATACTCAGTAGAACTGTAAAACAGAGACCAGCTATCCTCTGAATGTACACATAGTGCGGTATTGGGGTGTATTCTCCCCCCAAAAATGTATTCTATGGGAAATGTTATATAAATACCAGAATTCCGATAATATCCTCTCCCTCTATCCTCCCTCCCTGGTCTGTGTTCTGGTCTGTGTTTTTCACATTTGAGAGATAGAGTGAGCGAGAGAGAGAAATTTGCTTTGCCATCGTGCCGACATCAAAATAACCTTTCAAGTCTGAAGTCAGGAGGACTTTGAGTTAGTATCAGCCAGACTTGTTGCTGGGTTACAGGGTAAAATAGTAATTCAACCAGTTTGGAAAAGAGAAAACAGAATGTTCTGCTTCATTGTTTTCTACAGTTTCTCTTTCCCTGTTTGGAAACATGCAGAACTAGTTCATCATCGTTCCATTGGATAATAATGGACATGTGGTAAAAGATAAGACAGGTATCTAAAGAGACATCGGCACATGTAGGATGAGTCACAAATGGAAACCTATTCCCTTTATAGTGCACTACTTTCTACCAGGACCCTAGTGCACTTTAAAGGGAATAGGGTGCTATTTGGGAAGAAACCCACATGTACCTCCACAATACAAACATCCTTCTTAAAGGCAAGAGAGTGAAGCATTTAGCATACAGTGCCTTGCAAAGTATTCACCCTGTCACGCCCTGGCCTTAGTTATCTTTGTTTTCTTTATTATTTTAGTTAGGTCAGGGTGTGACATGGGGGATGTATGTGTTTTGTATTGTCTAGGGGTTTTGTATGTTTATGGGGCAGTGTCTTGTCTAGGTGTATGTATGTCTATGGTTGCCTAGATTGGTTCTCAATTAGAGACAGCTGTCTATCGTTGTCTCTGATTGGGAACCATATTTAGGCAGCCATATTCATTAGGTAGTTTGTGGGTGATTGTCTATATGTAAGTTTCCTGTGTCTGCACTTATTGTAATTATAGCTTCACGTCCGTGTGTTGTTTTTGTATAGTTTGTTTAAGTGTTCTTCGTCTTCGTTATAATAAATAGAAGATGTATTGTTATCACGCTGCGCCTTGGTCCTCTCTTCATCCAACATACAACGATCGTGACAGAATCACCCCCTTGGCGTGTTTCCTATTTTGTTGCATTACAACCTGTAATTTAAATAGATTTTTATTTGGATTTCATGTATGGACATACACAAAAAAGTCCAAATTGGTGAAGTGAAATGAAAAAAATTACTTGTTTCAAAAAATAAAAAAAATGAAAAGTGGTGTGTGCATATGTATTCACCCCCTTTACTATGAAGCCCCTAAATAAGATCTGTTGCAACTAATTACCTTCAGAAGTCACAGAATTAGTTAAAGAAAGTCTACTTGTGTGCAATCTAAGTGTCACATGATCTGTCACATGATTTCAGTATACATACACCTGTTCTGAAAGGCATTAGATTCTGCAACACCACCAAGCAAGCGGCACCATGAAGACCAAAGAGCTCTCCAAACAGGTCAAGGACAAAGTTGTAGAGAGGTACAGATGAGGGTTGGGTTATAAAAAAATATCCGAAACTTTAAACATCCCACGGAGCACCATTAAATCCATTATTAAAAAATTGTAAGAATATGGCACCACAAAAAACCTGCCAAGAGAGGGCCGCCCACCAAAACTCATGGACCAGGCAAGGAGGGCATTAATCAGAGAGACAACAAAGAGACCAAAGATAACCCTGAAAGAGCTGCAAAGGTCCACAGCGAAGATTGGAGTATCTGTACACTCCACAGAGCTGGGCTTTACGGAAGAGTGGCCAGAAAAGAGCCATTGCTTAAAGAAATAAGTATAACAAGTTTGGTGTAAGAAAGAAAACAAGTTTGGTGATCGCCAAAAGGCATGTGGGAGACTCTCCAAACATATGGAAAAAGGTACCCCGGTCAGATGATTCTAAAATTGAGCTTTTTGGGCATCAAGGAAAACGCTATGTCTGGCGCAAACCCAACACCTCTCATCACCCGAAGAATACCATCCCCACAGTGAAACATGGTGGTGGCAGCATCATGCTATGAATTTTAGGATGCCATTAAGTAGCATAAAAAAATATTTTTTTGAAATTATTTGTAAAAACATATAGAATTTTGCCTTTACTACTAAAGCCAATAGAAACACATTGAAAAACACAGTTATAAATGGCCAACAATACAGTCCAAAAACAAAATAATAAGAAATAAGGTTTTGAAGTGTCTAAATCTTACAGTAGAATATACAGTATATTAAAGCCCAGGAAATATATAGATAGATATAGATATTTTGTACACATATTTAACCCCATCTTTTTGGGTCCAAACCACTTGTATTATTATTATTTTTTAATTTGTCATTGTGCCCTCGAGCAAGGCAATTAACCTCAATGGTTCCAGGGATGTTGTTAATAATGGCTGACCCTGTCTAAAGACCCCAGCTCTCTGTGGGTGTTGGGATATGCAAGAAACACATGTCCAACTCACACATGTACAAGTGTGAAATAGGACAAATAAAAACAGCTACTGTAGTCACCATGCTAGTGAGCCTGACCTGAAATAACCCCTGCACATCTCATGACTGTCTTTAATCATGGCAGTTGTCTACAGTTTCTCTTTCCCTGTTTGGAAACATGCTGAACTAGTTCATCATCGTTCCATTGGATAATAATGGACATGTGGTAAAAGATAAGATATTAATCTAAAGAGACATCGCCATATGTAGGTTGAGTCACAAATGGCACCCTATTCCCTTAATAGTGCACTTGTCACGCCCTGGCCTTAGTATTCTTTGTTTTCTTAATTATTTTAGTTAGGTCAGGGTGTGACATGGGGAATGTATGTGTTTTTGTAGTGTCTAGGGTGGTTGTAAGGTTTAGGGGGTTTATTATAGTAGTTGGGTTTATGTTTACTATAGTAGTCTAGCTGTGTCTATGGTTGAGTGTAGGTATCTAGGAAAGTCTATGGTTGCCTGAATTGAGTCTCAATTAGAGACAGCTGGTTATTGTTGTCTCTGATTGGGAGCCATATTTAAGGCAACCATAGGCTTTAGCTGTTTGTGGGGAATTGTCTAGGTCGAAATGTTTTGTGTCAGCACTGATTTTTGTATAGCTTCACGGTCGTCTGTTCTGTTTGTTGTTTTGGTTTTTCCCTTCTTTAAAATAAAAGAAGATGTACTTTCCACGCGCTGCGCCTTGGTCCTCTCTCAGTCCCGTTGACGATCGTGACAGAATTCCCCACCACTTATGCGGGATCAAGCAGCGTGAAAAGCGGCAACAGGAGCAGCGCAAGGAGGAATGGAAATGGGAGCGTAATATGGACTACACTACGTGGGAGGAGATCGACAGGTGGGCGATCGACCCAGGGCGAGTGCCGGAGCCAGCCTGGGATTCTCTGGCGCAGTGTGAGGAGGGATTCCGGCGAATGGAGGCAGCACGACGACGCGGTAGGAAGCCTGTGAGTCAGCCCAAAAAAATTATTGGGGGGGGGCTTAGAGGTAGTGGGCCGAGGGCAGGTAATAGACCTGCGCCCACTTCCCAGGCTTACCGTGGAGAGCGAGAGTACGGGCAGACACCGTGTTACGCAGTAGAGCGCACGGTGTCTCCTGTACGTGTGCATAGCCCGGTGCGGGTTATTCCACCTCCCCGCACTGGTAGGGCTAGATTGGGCATTGAGCCAGGTGCCATGAAGCCGGCTCAACGCGTCTGGTCTCCAGTGCGTCTCCTCGGGCCGGCTTACATGGCACCAGCCTTATGCATGGTGTCCCCGGTTCGCCTACATAGCCCGGTGCGGGTTATTCCACCTCCCCGCACTGGTCGGGCGACGCAGGCTCGGTGCTCAAGGGAGCCAGTACGCCTGCACGGTCCGGTTTTTCCGGCGCCACCTCCCCGCCCCAGTCCAGTTCCACCAGTGCCTAAACCACGCACCAGGCTTCCAGTGTGTCTCCAGAGCCCTGTTCCTCCTCCACGCACTCGTCCAATGGTGCGTGTCTCCAGCCCATTACCACCAGTGCCTACGCCACGCACCAAGCCTCCTGTGCGTCTCCAGAGTCCTGTGCATCCTGTTGCTGCTCCCCGCACTAGCCTTGAAGTGCGTGTCCCCAGCCCGGTACCACCAGTGCCGGCACCACGCACTAGGCCTAATGTGCGTATCCAGGGTCCAGTATGCCCTGTTCCTTCTCCCCGCACTAGCCTGAAGGTGCGTGTCCTTAGCCCGGTGCCTCCAGTTCCGGCACCACGCAGCAGGTCTACAGTGCGCCTTATCCGGCCAGAGCCATCCGTCTCCCCAGCGCCATCTGAGCCATCCGTCTCCCTAGCGCCATCTGAGCCATCCGTCTCCCCAGCGCCATCTGAGCCATCCGTCTCCCCAGCGCCATCTGAGCCATCCGTCTCCCCAGCGCCATCTGAGCCATCCGTCTCCCCAGCGCCATCTGAGCCATCCGTCTGCCCAGTGCCGTTAGAGCCGCCCGTCTGTCCCGAGCCGTCAGAGCCGATCGTCAGTCAGGAGCCGCTAGAGCCATTCGTCAGTCAGGATCTGCCAGAGCCGCCAACCAGACAGGATCTGCCAGAGCCGCCAACCAGACAGGATCTGCCAGAGCCGCCAACCAGACAGGATCTGCCAGAGCCGCCAACCAGACAGGATCTGCCAGAGCCGCCAACCAGACAGGATCTGCCAGAGCCGCCAGCCAGCCATGAGCGTCCAGAGCCGTCAGCCAGCCATGAGCGTCCAGAGCCGTCAGCCAGCCATGAGCGTCCAGAGCCGTCAGCCAGCCATGAGCGCCCAGAGCCGTCAGCCAGCCATGAGCGCCCAGAGCCGTCAGCCAGCCATGAGCGTCCAGAGCCGTCAGCCAGCCATGAGCATCCAGAGCCGTCAGCCAGCCATGAGCGTCCAGAGCCGTCAGCCAGCCATGAGCGTCCAGATCCGTCAGCCAGCCATGAGCAGCCAGATCCGTCAGCCAGCCATGAGCAGCCAGATCCGTCAGCCAGCCATGAGCAGCCAGATCCGTCAGCCAGCCATGAGCAGCCAGATCCGTCAGCCAGCCATGAGCAGCCAGATCCGTCAGCCAGCCATGAGCCGTACAGCCAGGATCCGCCAGAGCCGTCCAGCCAGGATCCGTTCCTCATTCCGGAGCTGCCCCATAGCCTGGTGCTGCCCCTTCTCCTGGTGCTGCCCCTTATCCTGGTGCTGCCCCTTATCCTGGTGCTGCCCCTTATCCTGGTGCTGTCCCTGATCCTGGTGCTGTCCCTGATCCTGGTGCTGTCCCTTATCCTGGTACTGCCCCTTAGTCCGGTGCTGCCCTTCAGTCCGGTGCTGCCTTTCAGTCCGGAGCTGCCGTACCTCAGTCCGGAGCTGCCCCTTATCCTGGGGCTGCCCCTTATCCTGGTGCTGCCCCTTATCCTGGTACTTATCCTGGTGATGTCCCTTAGTCCGGTACTGCCCCTTAGTCCGGTGCTGCCCCTTAGTCCGGTGCTGCCTCTTAGTCCGGTGCTGCCCCTTATTCCAGTGGGGTTAAGAAAGCGGGTAGTGACTATGGTGGGGTGGGGACCACGACCAGTGCCGGAGCCGCCGCCGTGGACGGACGCCCACCCAGACCCTCCCCTAGACTATGTGCTGGTGCGCCCGGAGTTCGCACCTTAAGGGGGGGGTTATGTCACGCCCTGGCCTTAGTATTCTTTGTTTTCTTAATTATTTTAGTTAGGTCAGGGTGTGACATGGGGAATGTATGTGTTTTTGTAGTGTCTAGGGTGGTTGTAAGGTTTAGGTGGTTTATTATAGTAGTTGGGTTTATGTTTACTATAGTAGTCTAGCTGTGTCTATGGTTGAGTGTAGGTATCTAGGAAAGTCTATGGTTGCCTGAATTGGGTCTCAATTAGAGACAGCTGGTTATTGTTGTCTCTGATTGGGAGCCATATTTAAGAGTTTTGTATAGCTTCACGGTCGTCTGTTCTGTTTGTTGTTTTGGTTTTTTCCTTCTTTAAAATAAAAGAAGATGTACTTTCCACGCGCTGCGCCTTGGTCCTCTCTCAGTCCCGTTGACGATCGTGACAGCACTACTTTCTACCAGAAGCCTAGTGCACTATAAAGGGAATAGGGTGCTGTTTGGGTAGAAGAAGAAACCCATATCTACCTCCCACAACACAAACATCGTTTTGAAATGCAAGAGAGTGAAGCCTTTAGCACAAGTCAACTTCACCTGGGTATCTGTGAGGCAGACACGAGAGCTGAAGGAGGCCGGCTTATCATCCGTGTCATTGCCAAACATACTGACCTTTCAGTAACCTTCACATATGAACATTCTATCATTAATGAGCTTGAAGAGAGAGGATTTGATCCTGATTCAATAACCCTCATCGCTACCCTTAAATCACAAGTGTTATGCAAATATTACAACTATCAACTTTTTTTAGTTCAACAGATCACGTTGGCGTCCGGTTGCTAAGTAAATGTTTTGTAAGCTAAACTGACTGGTACACAGGTAAATAGAATCCAGGTACACAACTGACTGGCAGACAGGTAAATATAATCCAGGTACACAGCTGACTGGTAGACAGGTAAATATAATCCAGGTACACAGCCTACATTCACCCACTCTACTGGAAATGCATCTCCTGAGGAGAAGGACTGTGAGTCTAGAGGGAGTGTTTCCATCAACACCAGATACAGTGTTTAGTCTACTTCAGGTCACACCGGGAAGAGACAATGCTGTGTCTCTACCCTGTTCAACTTGTATATGGTCTAGTTGTTATCTACAATGCTGTGCCTTATCAGTAGTTTGATCAAATGTGACCTTTCTGCTAGTTACTTCTTATCTCTACTTTCATGGTCTCTCTAAGCTGACATATGGAATTGTTTTAAGACGTCATACTATGGATCAATAAGCTATTTAGAATTTTAGGATGCCTTTAAGTCACCTAAAAAAATATAAAACAATTATTTGAGAAAATATTGAATTTGGCCTTTACTACTAAAGCCTAAAGAAAAGCATTGAATAACACATTCATAAATGGCCCAAAATATAGTCCAAAAATGTATCATAAGAAACATTGTTTTGAAGTGTCTGTCCTATATCTTACAGTAGGATATACAATATAATAAAGCTCAGGAAAAATATAAATACATATTTTGTACACATATTTATCCCCTTCTTTTTGGGTAGGCACCAAACTACCTTCATACTTGCATTCATTTTTTATTTTTTTTACATGTGTCATTGTGCCCTCGAGCAAGGCACTTATCCTCAATGGCTCCAGGGATGTTGTTAACAATGTCTGACCCTGTCTGAAGACCTCAGCTCTCTGTGGGTGTTGAGATATGCAAGAAACACATGTTCAATGAATACCAGGCCTGGATACCAGGCCAGTAATGAAGATGGAGGAGACTGAAACGAAAACATGCTTAAAGAACTTTGCTTCCTCTTCCAAATGATAGTTTGGTGAGTCATGGGTGACTCATTTGTAACAAGTTTCAGTAAATTATTTTTGGTAGCATTTCTATGTTGAAGATTAAAACATAATTTGGTGCATTTCCCCCCAAATTCCATCCAGTTCGCTTTATTTTTTATAATATATTACACTTGATCTTTCTTGAATAAGTTCCGCCATTTCTTTTCCCCCTCCCTCCCTCTAATGTATTCTGTGCCTCTATGGTTTATTGCTATCTGTACTCTTAGTCCCTCTAATTCCTTTGTTAATAGGATTTATTTTGACCTTGCTTTTGTTTTATAGAGGAGTACTGAATTGCATGGCATCTAAAGGCACATTTAAAAGTGTCCCATATAATAAGGGGATCTGCTTTACGTATGTTTGTCACGTTCCTGACCTATTTATGTTAGTTTTGTGTGTTAGTTGGTCAGGACGTGAGGTTGGGTGGGCATTCTATGTTTTCTGTTTCTATGTTGGTTCATGGGTTGCCTGGTATGGCTCTTAATTAGAGGCAGGTGTTTGGCGTTCCTCTAATTAAGAGTCATATTTAGGTAGGTGTTTTCACAGTGTTCGTTGTGGGTGGTTGTCTCCTGTGTCTGTGTCTATGTTTGCACCATACGGGACTGTATACGGTTTGTTCATTTCATGTAGTCTGTTCCTGTTCATTTCGTTCTTCACGTTGTATGTAAGTTCGTCGTTCAGGTCTGTCTACTTTCGTTTTGTTATTTTGTTAGTTTATAGTGAAGTTCGTGTTTTCGTCTTGTCTTTAATAAATCATTATGTCTTCACAATCCGCTGCGCCTTGGTTCCCTCAATACTCCTCCTTTTCGGTTGAAGAGGAGGAGGACTACCATTACAGAACCACCCACCAATCCAGAGCCAAGCAGCGGTGTAAACGGAGTAAGGGACAGCGCAAGAAGGAGGAATGGACTTGGGACGATGTATTGGACGGTAAAGGTTGCTACACATGGGAGGAGATCCTGGCTGGAAGGGATCGCCTCCCATGGGAACAGGTGGAGGCACTGAGGAGAGCAGAGGCTACTGGAGTGAAGAACCGGAGTTATGAGGGGACGCGTCTTGCACGGAAGCCCGAAAAGCCCGTGAGTAATTCCCAAAAATTTCTTGGGGGGGGGCTAAGGGGTTGTGGGCCAAGGGCAGGTAGGAGACCTGCGCCCACTTCCCAGGCTAACCGTGGAGAGCGGGAGTACGGGCAGACACCGTGTTACGCAGTAGAGCGCACGGTGTCTCCTGTACGTGTGCATAGCCCAGTGCGGGTTATTCCACCTCCCCGCACTGGTAGGGCTAGATTGGGCATTGAGCCAGGTGTCATGAGGCCGGCTCAACGCGTCTGGTCTCCAGTGCGTCTCCTCGGGCCGGCATACATGGCACCTGCCTTACGCATGGTTTCCCCGGTTCGCCTGCATAGCCCAGTGCGGGCTATTCCACCTCGCCGCACTGGCAGGGCGACCGGGAGCATTCAACCAGGTAAGGTTGGGCAGGCTCAATGCTCAAGAGAGCCAGTACGCCTGCACGGTCCGGTATTTCCGGCGCCACCTCCCCGCCCCAGCCTAGTACCTACAGTGCCTACATTACGCACTAGGCTACCAGTGCATTTCCAGAGCCCTGTTCCTCCTCCACGCACTCTCCCTGTAGTGCGTGCATCTAGCCCGGTGCCTCCAGTTCCGGCCCCACGCACTAAGCTACCAGTGCGTCTCCAGAGCCCTGTACACACTATATATTCTCCCCCTACTAATCCTGATGTGCTTGTCCTCAGCCCGGCGTCACCAGTGCCGGTACCACGCATCAGGGGTAGAGTAGGCTTTGAGGATACAGTGTGCCCTGTCCCTGCTCCCCGCACTAGTAGGAAGGTGCTTATCATTAGCACGGTGCCTCCAGTTCCGGCACCACGCACCAGGTCTACAGTGCGCCATATCCGGCCAGAGCCATCCGTCTCACCAGCGCCATCTGAGCCATCCGTCTCCCCAGCGCCATCTGAGCCATCCGTCTCCCCAGCGCCATCTGAGCCATCCGTCTCCCCAGCGCCGTCTGAGCCATCCGTCTGCCAGGAGCCTGCAAAGCCGCCCGTCTGCCATGAGCCTGCAAAGCCGCCCGTCTGCCATGAGCCTACAGAGCCGTCAGCCAGACAGGAGCCGCTAGAGCCATCAGCCAGACAGGATCTGCCAGAGCCGTCAGCCAGACAGGATCTGCCAGAGCCGCCAATCAGACAGGATCTGCCAGAGCCGCCAACCAGACAGGATCTGCCAGAGCCGCCAACCAGACAGGATCTGCCAGAGCCGCCAGCGAGCCATGAGCAGCCAGAGCCGTCAGAGAGCCATGAGCAACCAGAGCCGTCAGAGAGCCATGAGCAGCCAGAGCCGTCAGAGAGCCATGAGCAGCCAGAGCCGTCAGAGCGCCATGAGCGTCGAGAGCCGTCAGCCTGCCATGAGCGTCGAGAGCCGTCAGCCTGCCATGAGCGTCGAGAGCCGTCAGCCTGCCATGAGCGTCGAGAGCCGTCAGCCTGCCATGAGCGTCGAGAGCCGTCAGCCTGCCATGAGCGTCGAGAGCCGTCAGCCAGCCATGAGCGTCGAGATTCGTCAGTCAGCCATGAGCTGCCCTTCAGCCTGAAAAGGCTAAATACCCAGAACTGCCCATCAGTCCAGAGCTGTCTCTCTGTCCGGAGCTGCCTTTCAGTCCGGAGTTGCCCCTCTATCCTGATCTCCCTCTCTATCTTCATCTACCTCTATATTCTTATCTATCCCTCTATCTTGATTTATCTCTCTGTCCCGGTGTTATCCTTATTAGGTATATTATTAAGAGAATTGTGTGGGGGAGAAAAGAGGGTGGACATTCTTGGAGGGAGGAAGTTAGGATGGATTATGGTGGGGTGGGAACCGCGCCCGGAGCCTGAGCCACCACCGTGGTTAGATGCCCACCCAGACCCTCCCCTAGACTTTGTGCTGGTGCGTCCGGAGTTCGCACCTTGTGGGGGGGGGTACTGTCACGTTCCTGACCTATTTATGTTAGTTTTGTGTGTTAGTTGGTCAGGACGTGAGGTTGGGTGGGCATTCTATGTTTTCTGTTTCTATGTTGGTTTATGGGTTGCCTGGTATGGCTCTTAATTAGAGGCAGGTGTTTGGCGTTCCTCTAATTAAGAGTCATATTTAGGTAGGTGTTTTCACAGTGTTCGTTGTGGGTGGTTGTCTCCTGTGTCTGTGTCTATGTTTGCACCATACGGGACTGTATACGGTTTGTTCATTTCATGTAGTCTGTTCCTGTTCATTTCGTTCTTCACGTTGTATGTAAGTTCGTCGTTCAGGTCTGTCTACTTTCGTTTTGTTATTTTGTTAGTTTATAGTGAAGTTCGTGTTTTCGTCTTGTCTTTAATAAATCATTATGTCTTCACAATCCGCTGCGCCTTGGTTCCCTCAATACTCCTCCTTTTCGGTTGAAGAGGAGGAGGACTACCATTACAATGTTATGTCAGAAAAAGTCAGCCATCTGTCCTGGTAAAAAACGAATTGTCATCCAATAGGCTTTGATTACATTTCCAATATCCTTGCCCACGTGGTAATTCTGTAAGAGTAATATTTATGCCAATTATTTGATGTTCCGACAGCATTCTGTCTCATATCAACACTTAACTTTTGGTGCCAGAGAGAATGACATAAGTAGTCAAGATGACTAGCTTGATTGAGCCTCCACCATGTATATCTCACTGTTACGCACGCCTCTGAGAAGAGGGAACGCAACTCCCTGCTACAACTCAACTCTCTGAAGTGCAAGAGGTATGGACTGTAGGTGCGAGTAAGGATGACACAAAAGCAGAATTTACCGTTTACTAGAATTTATTTTCTTACACGGTAATATGGGGAAAAGGGGCTGGACGGAACCAAAGCAAAGAAAGTAAATATCAAAGTTCCCCCTCTCCTATCTAACCTGCCTACCCACTTAACTTACCTAACTTAACACCGCCTGGTGCCCTAACCAAAATACAGGGGGTGGTCCGCCCAGGTCTTACCTAGTGTGCCTAGACAGTAAATATACTACGGGTATATGTATGCCCTCGGGCCTCTTGCCTAAGCACTCCCAAAGTGCCTTCTCCTTCCCCCCTGGGAACAAATGAAACAGAGTAAATATTAATGATTTCACAAACACTCACAAACACAGGACATAGAAAAACTGCTACCAACAACAACAGTACATGCCACACTTTCTGATACACAACCCACACTATATCACAATCTAAATTTTCTCTCTCTCAATCTCCAAATCTCTACTCCTTATCTCATCTCTCTCCTCTCCCCTCCCTCAATCTCTAATTTCTCTTGATCTCTCCAAAATATTCAATTCTATCTTTTATCTCCAAATCTCTACTCTCATCTCTCCCCTCTCTCTCCAATCTCCTCTCTACTGAACAGAACACTGGTTTTTATATCTTCAGGTGGCAATGTTAATTAGTCAGCTGCTTCTTGACGAGGGGGCGGGGTCAGCTCCAATCACCAATTAGCCTGGGGTCGACCAATCAGCTGGTTGGGGAGTATTTCAGGAAGCCATCTCCTGAAACACACACACTCAAATACAAAACAGAACACAGAAACTGGGGAACGTAACACTCACTAACCTCCATATATCCACTAGTTCCAATATATCCATGGTATTTGTCATTTCCTTAAGTGCACAAGGGCGCTATTTGGTTGTGTGATTTCAGGCCACACCCGTTGAAGTAGGCTGGCCAAAAAGAGAACAGAATATTATATAAACAAGATGCTGTACTTAAGGACACACCCGTTGAAGTAGCCAATAAGAACTATAGAGAGCAGCCATTTCAAGAGTTACAGAAAAACCACTGGAGCTGGCAAACTACAGACTGCAGCTATTTCAAGTGCAAACGCAAGGAAGAAGATGAACAGAATGGCAAGAAGTGATCATCAAAGTGAGTACTACCATTGTGCTTTTATACCTGTCTATGTCAGTTGAGAGTATTCTGAATGAACTCATGACGCCATTCTATGAGCCCCAAAATGACGATCTCCTTCTCTGAATTGCCTTGTGAAACCCTAACACTTAGATCATATTTTATCATGTAGCTTGGCAATGGAACAAGCTTTCTCTCACATTTGAGAGGTGTGTTGCCACTTGGAAACACCACAGAGACCTCTCACTCAAACCCTTGTAATGTTTATGTCTTATGTTGCACCTAACCCAATTTCCAATAATATTCTTATGTTACTGAATGTATCCAGAGTATTTTCAGATGTCGAAAAGTACAGTAAATGTAAAAAGCACAAAATAAAGTGTAATCTCACTGGGCACAAACGTCAATTCAACATCTATTCCATGTTGGTTCATCGTAATTTCATTGAAATTATACAGAAACATTGATTAAACCAGTGTGTGCCCAGGGTGATGTTTGGATTAAGTCTTGTGTCAGGTGAACTGTTGAGTCCTCACCTTAAGTCTAATAATTTTTTCAGAATCTCAAAACTCTTCCTTTTTATTGCTACCATGGTTATGCTTTCCATATTTATTCTGTAAGAAACATTTCAATTTAGCCCATAAAAGCCAATTCCCACGAGTGTAAAGGGTTAAGGTCAACGGTAGCATGAAAACCTTGTACCAAGACATTTTAGCCAAAAAGCTGGTTGTGTAGCGGGGTGCGTAATTGGCGGCAGATAAGTCAGGCACAAGAGAGCAGAACTGGGTAATAACCGGAGATTTATTAAGCAAAACCAATGGAATCCAGAACAACAAGATAAATGGGCACAAAAAATAACCCGTCGTGCACTCACGGGGAACGTACACAAGCACTACAATAAACAATCCCACACAAAGACATGGGGGGA
This sequence comes from Salvelinus fontinalis, assembly GCF_029448725.1. NCBI lineage: Eukaryota > Metazoa > Chordata > Actinopteri > Salmoniformes > Salmonidae > Salvelinus > Salvelinus fontinalis. Next base: position 6,620,096 of record NC_074704.1, read on the forward strand.
ACAAAGGGTTAAATACACAACAAGAAATTGAGAGAATTGAAACCAGGTGTGAGGAAAAACAAGACAAAACACGTGGAAAATGAAAAATGGATCGATGATGGCTAGAAGACCGGCAACGCTGAGCGCCGCCCGAACAAGGAGAGGACCCGACTTCGGTGGAAGTAGTGACAGTATCCCTCCCTTGACGCACGGCTCCAGCAGCGCACCGGCGACGGCCTGGGGGGCGAGGCGCAGGGCGATCCGGACGGAGAAGGTGGAACTCCCGCAGCATTGAAGGGTCCAACACGTCCTCCACTGGAACCCAGCACCTCTCCTCTGGACCGTACCCCTCCCACTCCACGAGGTACTGAAGGCCACTCGCCCGACGCCTTGAATCCAGTATAGAGTGAAGAGTATGCTGGGGCCCCCTCAATGTCCAAAGGGGGGGTGGGCGGGGGGGACATCCTGGGCCACCGGCCTGAGGAGAGACACATGAACGAGGGGTTAATACGGTAATCAGGAGGAAGCTGTAACCTTTAACAAATCTCATTCACTCTCCTCAGGACTTTAAATGGCCCCACAAACCACAGACCCAGCTTCCGGCAGGGCAGGCGGAGGGGCAGGATCCGGGTCGAGAGCCAGACCCGGTCCCCCGGTGCGAACACCGGGGCCTCACTGTGATGGTCTGTGCTGGCTTTGTGGCGCAGCACGGCCCGCTGGAGGTGACCATGGACGGCGTCCCATGTCTCCTCCGCGCACCTGAACCAGTCGTACACCGCAGGAGCGGCTGGTATATACTGGAAGGGGGAGAGGTTAGTGGAGGAGTCGTGGAGCGAGTTCTGAGCCATCTCGGCCCAGGGCACGAACGCTGCCAACTCCCCCGGCCGATCCTGGCAATGCGACCGCAGAAACCTGCCAACATCCTGGTTCACTCTCCAGCTGTCCGTTACTCTCGGGACGAAACCCCAAGGTAAGGCTGATCGAGACCCCCAGATGTTCCATGAACGCCTTCCAGACCCTCGAAGTGAAATGGGGACCTCGATCAGACAATATATCCTCAGGCACCCCGTAATGCCAGAAGACGTGCGTAAACTACCTGCCCTCCAGGACACTTACACCACCCGATGTCACAGGAAGTCCATAAAGATCATCAAGGACAACAACCACCCAAGCCACTGCCTGTTCACCCCGCTATCATCCAGAAGGTGAGGTCAGTACAGGTGCATCAAAGCAGGGACCGAGAGACTGAAAAACAGCTTCTATCTCAAGGCCATCAGACTGTTAAACAGCCACCACTAACATTTAGCGGCCGCTGCCAACATACTGACTCAACTCCAGCCACTTTAATAATGGGAATTGATGGAAATTATGTAAAAATGTACCACTAGCCACTTTAAACAATGCCACTTAATATAATGTTTACATACCCTACATTACTCATCTCATATGTATATACTGTACTCTATATCATCTACTGCATCTTGCCATCTTTATATAATACATGTATCACTAGCCACTTTAAACTATGCCACTTTATGTTTACATACCCTACATTACTCATCTCATATGTATATACTGTACTCTATACCATCTACTGCATCTTGCCTATGCGGTTCTGTACCATCACTCATTCATATATCTTTATGTACATATTCTTTATCCCTTTACACTTGTGTGTATAAGGTAGTAGTTGTGGAATTGTTAGGTTAGATTACTTGTTGGTTATTACTGCATTGTCGGAACTAGAAGCACAAGCATTTCGCTACACTCGCATTAACATCTGCTAACCATGTGTATGTGACAAATAAAATTTGATTTGATTTAAACAAGGCCTCCGCAGTCTGTAGGGCTGTAAGGAGACCGGGCAGAGGGAGGAGACGACAGGACTTAGAGAACCAATTCACAACGACCAGGATCGTGGTGTTTCCCTGTGAGGGGGGAGGTCGGTAAGAAAATCCACTGACAGGTGTGACCAAGGCCGCTGTGGAACGGGTAAGGGGTGTAGCTTCCCTCTGGCCAGGTGCCTAGGAGGCTTACACTGGGCGCACACCGAGCAGGAGGAAACATAAACCCTCAAATCCTTGGCCAAGGTAGGCCACCAGTACTTCCCAACAAAACAGCGCACCGTCCGACCGATCCCAGGATGACCAGAGGAGGGTGACGTGTGGGCCCAATCGATCAACCAGTCACGGACAGCAGACGGAACGTCTTGGTAATAACCGGAGATTTATTAAGCAAAACCACCGGCATCCAGAACAACAAGATAAATGGGCACACAAATAATCCGTTGTGAGCTCACGGGGAAAGTCCACAAGCACTACAAATAAACAGTCCCACACAAAGACATGGGAAGAACAGAGGGTTAAATACACAACAAGTAATTGAGGGTATTGAAACCAGGTGTAAGGAAAAACAAGACAAGACACATAGAAAATGAAAAATGGATTGATTGCTAGAAGACCTGCCACGCCGACTGCCGAGCGCTGCCCGAACAAGGAGAGGACCCGACTTCGGCGGAAGTCGTGACAGGTTGCCTCTGCCAGGATCCTAAAACGAGCGTAAGGAGTGAACAATGAGTGCACAAAACATTAGGGACACATTAGGACAATTTTGGGAAGCATGGGCCAGCCTGAGTCAACATGGGCCAGCATCCCTATGGAACACTTGACACCTTGTGGAATCCATGACCCAGTGAATTGAGGCTGTTCTGAGATTCATCTAGCAATATCTTTCCCTGATTTAATCTGACCAATTATACTGGTATTGTGTGATGAGAGTTACAGGCCAGGCCAATGAAAGGCTTTTATTCTACTCTGTAAATATCCTATCCTTAAAAAGAACATAAACAAGAACTAATGACTAGATCACCAAATATGAATGATCAAATAATCATTAATGTACACAAACAGTGAGCCCACTAGAACCCAGGTCCAGTGACAGTCAACGCAATACATTTTGGCAAAGATCACAGCCCGTATCAACAAAGCATCTCAGAGTAGGAGTACTGATTTAGGATCTGTCCATATAATCTTATTCATTATGATCTAAAAGTCCAAAATGATATTAGTTCAGCGCTCGTACTCTGAGATGCTTTGTGGATACGGGCCCTGGTCACTACTAATCTCAACAATTGTTATTGTTGTCAACTCAATCTGTCATGGAATCAGTAAACCCTGCTCTCATATCTGTCATGGAATCAGTAAACCCTGCTCTCATATCTGTCATGGAATCAGCAAACCCTGCGCTCATATCTGTCATGGAATCAGTAAACCTTGCTCTCATATCTGTCATGGAATCAGTAAACCCTGCTCTCATATCTGTCATGGAATCAGTAAACCCTGCTCTCATATCTGTCATTGAACCAGTAAACCCTGCTCTCATATCTGTCATGGAATCAGTAAACCCTGCTCTCATATTAACATAACCCTTCAGAGTGACACCTACAAAGAACAGCCCTATTTCTTCATTTCTCAAAAGAAAAACATTGAACAATTTCTAAAGACTGTTGACATCTAGTGGAAGCCATAGGAACTGTAATCTGGGCCCTAATAAATCAGGTCTCCCTGAGTAACAAGCAGTTTACTTTGGGCACGCTTTTCATCCGGACATGAAAATACTGCCCCCTATCCCAGAGAGGTTTTAACACTGGCTTCACAGGAATGATCAAATCACTATACTTCGTTACACTAATGAGGTACAGTCGAAATATAGTATCTCTACAGTACTTCATAACAGAGGGGAAGGGATGGGGGCTCAGAACTGAAGGACAATTAATACTAAAACAAGAACATTAGATTAATTTATATTTTTATTACTTTAACAATTACAATAGAGGGATTTCTATATTGTAAACCTACATAGAGGGATTTTGTATTGTATACCTACGGAAAGAGAGAGAGAGATTTACATGAAATGAGCCAAAATGTGTTACTGTGTCAAGCCTAGGTTCATATATTTTCTGGACTTCAGCTACTCCGACTGCATACACACATCTTTTAATATTACATACAAAATTACTTTTCAAGAAAATAAAATACCTGATAACAGCTGAACTCAATGTTCTTGGGCTATTTTTCCTATTTGATCTGATACATCCCTCTCGTCGTGACCTTGAACACAACACTCTCTGGTCTGATACATCCCTCTCGTCGTGACCTTGAACACAACACTCTCTGGTCTGATACATCCCTCTCGTCGTGACCTTGAACACAACACTCTCTGGTCTGATGGGTCCCTCTAGTGGTGACCTTGAACACAACTCTGGATCAGTGGAGTTGGAAAGAGCACAAACAGATCTGGGAACTGATTCAGGCTTTCAGTCAAAACAGAGTCATAAAATAAATTACAAGGAGAAGATTTTGAAGTGTCTGTCCTATATCTAGGCCATATAAGAAAGCTGAAGAAAAAATAATACTAATAATTTTGGACACATATTTAGCCTGTTTTTTTTGTTGGCACAAAACTACTTCCATTCATTTTTTTTTTACCCGGTTATCTACAAACGAGTCCCATGGCATAGAGCAAAACAGAGAAAACTATTGTATAACACCATAACAAAACCATAATGACAGTGCAGTTGCAAGTTCCGGTTAATTAATATTGGCACACTTACATGATTCAATACTTGTTCTAATTAAGATGAAATTGAGAACTTTTGGTGTTCACACGTATGTGTTTGATTTAGAACTGCACAGGACCAAGAAAAACAATAAGTCAAAAAGATATTCTGAATTAATTTGTTTACTGTGCAATTTATCTCTCCTGTGGTAAATCGCAGGTAGCATGGCTGACACGAACCACGTGGTATACTGTACAACGAGGAAGAGCTGTAACTTACTGGTCTGGACAAGAAGCCGTTAACTTCTTTGGGCTGCAGGGGCAGTATTGAGTAACTTGGAAAAAGGTGCCCATTTCAAACGGCCTCGTACTCAATTCTTGCTCGTACAATATGCATATTATTATTACTGTTGGATAGAAAACACTATTTTCTAAAACTGTTTGAATTATATCTGTGAGTAAAACAGAACTCATTTTGCAGCAAACTTCCTGACAGGAAGTGGAAAATCTGAAATCGATGCTCTGTTCTAGGGCATCCATATTAATTTGCTTGATATGTATTAGTATACATGCAATTCATACGCCCTCCACTAGATGTCAACAGGCAGTGAGAGAAGAAATGGAGTGTATAACTTGATCTGAGGTCAAAAAAAAGCTCTTGGCATGACGTGTCACCAATTTCTTGTTTTCAGGAAGGCGCGAGAAGTACCCGGGGATTGCCTTCTGAAAAGCTGTCGTTATAGACGGCTACTATCTCCGGCTTTGATTTTATTTGATAAATGTGACAATATCATCGTAAAGTATGTTTTTTCAATATAGTTTTATTAGATTATTGAAATTTTTTCGGGACGTTAGGCGTGTTGCGTTGTCTGCGTTTGTTCACGAAGGAGAGCTTCGCGCCACTTTGCTAGCTTTCCGTGCTAATTGACTGGAGAAGAGGACATTCTAAAACCTAACAACGATTGTTCTGGACAAAGGACCCCTTGTACAACATTCTGATGGAAGATCATCAAAGTAGGACCCATTTATGATGCTATTTCATATATCTGTCGGAACATGTTTACTAATAGTTTGCGCCCAGATTTTGGGCACTCTCTCGCTATAACGTAAGCTGGATGTGGTAATGAAGTTATTTTTAGAATTCTAACACGGCGATTGCATTAAGAACTAGTGTATCTATCATTTCCTATACAACATGTATTTTTTAGTAACGTTTATGAATAGGTATTTGGTCAGAATAGGTGAGTGGCATAAAAATATCCGGAGATTCTGGGAAAAAGATGCTACGTTAGCACAATGTATAACCACTGATTTCAGCTCTAAATACGCAAATTTTCGAACAAAACGTAAGTGTATGTATAACCTGATGTTATAGGACTGTCATCTGATGAAGCTTATCAAGGTTAGTCAAATTATATATCTTTTGCTGGTTTGTTACGATCGCTAACTTTTGCTGCTGGTAAATGGCTTGTGTTTCTGGCTATTGTGGTAAGCTAATATAATGCTATATTGTGTTTTTGCTGTAAAACACTTAAGAAATCGGAAATATTGGCTGGATTCACAAGATGTTTGTCTTTCATTTGCTGTACACCATGTATTTTTCAGAAATATTTTATGATGAGTATTTAGGTATTTCACCTTGGTGTCTGTAATTACTCTGGCTGCGTCGGTGCTATTTGTGATGTTAGCTGTGATGGTAGCTGCAATGTAAAACTGACTTATACCTGAAATATGCACATTTTCCGAACAAAACATAGATTTATTGAATAACATGTTATAAGACTCATCTGATGAAGTTGGTTCTTGGTTAGTTTGGTTGGTTTTGTGCATGCTACCTGTGCTGTGAAAAATGTCTGTGCTTTTTTGTATTTGGTGGTGAGCTAACATAAATATACGTGGTGTTTTCGCTGTAAAACATTTTTTTTTTAATCGGACATGTTGGCTGGATTCACAAGATGTTTATCTTTCATTTGCTGTATTGGACTTGTTAATGTGTGAAAGTTAAATATTTCTAAAAAATATCTTTTGAATTTTGCGCCCTGCACTTGGACGGGCTGTTGTCATATTGAGCCCGACACCGCCCTGCAGCCATAAAAGGTTAACTATCCAGGCGTTGTAAGATCTGTCAAGAGTCAACAATGTCATAGCATTTGAATGCAACAAGGAGGAGAATCAACAGTAAAATCACAGCCCCCTTCATTATCAACGCATCGTGCCGACAACATCAAAAAAGCCTTAAGTCTGAAGTCTTGAAGACTTTGACTTGTTGCTGGGTTACACAGTAAAGATGCCATTCACCCAGTTTGTAAAGTGGAAGGGTTCCAATATATTAGATCACAACTGTACTTTAGAACTAGAAGAGACTCCACTATCAAAAAAATAAATATCCAATCCTCTATCAACACACACAGGCTGGGATTCAATCCAATCCTCTATCAACACACACAGGCTGGGATTCAATCCAATACTCTATCAACACACACAGGCTGGGATTCAATCCAATACTCTATCAACACACACAGGCTGGGATTCAATCCAATACTCTATCAACACACACAGGCTGGGATTCAATCCAATACTCTATCAACACACACAGGCTGGGATTCAATCCAATACTCTATCAACACACACAGGCTGGGATTCAATCCAATACTCTATCAACACACACAGGCTGGGATTCAATCCAATACTCTAACACACACAGGCTGGGATTCAATCCAATACTCTATCAACACACGTAGGCTGGATTCAATCCAATACTCTATCAACACACACAGGCTGGGATTCAATCCAATACTCTATCAACACACACAGGCTGGGATTCAATCCAATACTGTATCAACACACACAGGCTGGGATTCAATCCAATACTTTATCAACACACACAGGCTGCGATTCAATCCAATACTGTATCAACACACACAGGCTGGGATTCAATCCTATACTTTATAGACAAACATAGGCTGGGATTGAATACAAGAAGTGTTATAGAGCACTAGACAGCTGACAATGCAACTTCAGACATTTGTACGCATTTACCATAATTGTGATCTCTGTAAATGGGGAAATTGCCTTGGAGGCATTATCAGCTTTCTAGTACACTGCTCTGTAACACACCATGGATTGAATCCAGGCCGTAGTGTTGTCCTTTACTGCTACCTGAGGTCAGAGCATTGGGCCAGTAACTGAAAGGTCGCTGGTTCAACTCAAGGTGCAGACAAAGTGAAACATTTGGCCGTGTGCCCTTGAGCAAGGCACTTAACTTCACTTTCTCCAGGGATGCCGTTTTTAATCATGGCAGTTATCTACAGTTTCTCTTTCCCTGTTTGGAAACATGCAGAACTAGTTCATCATCGTTCCATTGGATAATAATGGACATGTGGTAACATGCAGAACTAGTTCATCATCGTTCCATTGGATAATAATGGTCATGTGGTAACATACAGAACTAGTTCATCATCGTTCCATTGGATAATAATGGACATGTGGTAACATGCAGAACTAGTTCATCATCGTTCCATTGGATAATAATGGACATGTGGTAACATGCAGAACTAGTTCATCATCGTTCCATTGGATAATAATGGACATGTGGCAACATGCAGAACTAGTTCATCATCGTTCCATTGGATAATAATGGACATGTGGTAACATGCAGAACTAGTTCATCATCGTTCCATTGGATAATAATGGACATGTGGTGAAAGATAAGATAGGTATCTAAAGAGACATTGACACATGTAGGATGAGGGATGAGGCAAAAGGAATGGCAAATAAGTCTGGTTGCACAGTCGATTGGTAAACGTATTGCAAATTGAGAAATCATGTGACTAAACTGAATAAAAGGAAGAAACCACACTATGAAATAAAGATAAATTACCTGAAGAATGATAGTATAAAGTTGTGGCACCTTAAATTACATTTTGGGAAAAAAGGCAAACTCAGCTCCATCATTCATTGAATCAGATGGCTCATTTATCACAAAACCCACTGACATTGCCAACAACTTTAATGATTTTTTCATTGGCCAGAGTAGCAAACTACACATCCAAGTATATCTTAGCAAATTATGAAAGACAAGCATTGTAATTTTGAATTACATAAAGTGAATGTGGAAGAGGTGAAAAAAGGATTGTTGTCTATCAACAATGACAAGCCACCGAGGTCTGACAACTTAGATGGAATATTACTGAGGATAATAGCAAACAATATTGCCAGTACTGTTTGCCATATTTTCTATTTAAGCCTACTAGAAAGTTTGTGCCCTCAGGCCTGGAGGGAAGCAAAAGTCCTTCCGCTACCTAAGAATAGTAAAGCTCCCTTTACTGGCTCAAATAGCCGACCAATCAGACTGTTACCTACCCTTAGTAAACTTTTGAAAAAAATGGTGTTTGACCAGATACAATGCTATTTTACAGTAAACAAATTGACAACAGAATTTCAGCACGCTTACAGCGAAGGACATTCTACAAGCACAGCACTTACACACATGACTGAGGGCTTTCTGATGGCCACTCCAATACCTTATCATGATCGTCTTTCTGAGGAAGAGAGGACCAAGGCGCAGCGTGATACGAATACATCTTCTTTAATTATAACGAAGACGAAACAAACACTTTTACAAACTAATACAAAAACAACAAACGACCGTGAAGCTACAAACCTACGTGCACACATGCAACATAGACATAGACAATTACCCACAATAGCCTACTGCCTATGGCTGCCTTAAATATGGCTCCCAATCAGAGGCAATGAATGACAGCTGTCTCTGATTGAGAACCATTCAGGCAACCATAGACTTACCTAGACACCTACACTCAACACAAACCCATACACTCTACCAAAACCCCCATACCATACAACCACCCAAGACGAGACAAATACACACAAACTTCCCCCCTGTCACACCCTGACCTAACCAAAATATTACAGAAAACAAAGATAACTAAGGCCAGGGCGTGACATACCTTGACTTTGTTGTCCTTAACTTTTTATGGCTGCAGGGGCAGTATTGAGTAGATTGGATGAAAGGTGCCCATTTCAAACGGCCTCGTACTCAATTCTTGCTCGTACAATATGCATATTATTATTACTATTGGATAGAAAACACTCTCTACTTTCTAAAACCGTTTGAATTATATCTGTGAGTAAAACAGAACTCATTTTGCAGCAAACTTCCTGTCAGGAAGTGAGAAATCTGAAATCGAAGGCTCTGTTCCAGGGTCAGTTTATTAATTTGCATGTAATCTATGGGTCGACATGCACTGCATACGCCTTCCACTAGATGTCATTAGCAGTGGTGGGCCGTCAGGGCCAGCAAGGCCTTCTCTGCTGGCCTAAACATCATCAGAATATAATTTTTTTTTAAATATATTTTCCCACAAATATGTATTAAATTATTCCCCAGAGTAAGAGTTATACTCTTCATTTCATAGCTTTCCTCTTGGTTGCACTGCTTCCAGCCCCAGGTTGAGATTTGGAGGGCTGGTCTTTATGATAGATCTTTTATCCAATCATATTCAGCCATCATGTGTTGCCAGGGTTCTAAAATCTGCCCTCAGGCCTTCAGAATCAACAGTGCGGGCGCTTGTAGCTTAAAGTGAATGGAAATGAAAATTTAGTGTCAACCAATCAGCTTTAGAGTTGGCTATTGTACGCCTGCTGGCTGGCTCCAGTGTTACACAGGAGCCAGCTAGCAGGCGTAGTGCGTGCACGTCTTTTGATTGGATTACCAATATTGAGAGGAAGGTCCTATGGGCAGGTCTATGCAGAACCTCAAAACTAGGAAACTGAATTTGATAAACAAATTAATTTGCGTACTACTAAGCTGTTTTTACAACCCACAATGGCGGAAGGAGGAGAAGATATCGATTTGGTCGAGGATATAATTATAACGCCATTCTCAAGACGAACTTTTCAAGAAAAGAAAGGTCGCCCGACGCCGACGCTACAAAGCCTGTCACAGGCGGGAAAGGGGTTCGTTCGCCACTTTCAAAGTTGCAACTATGAGCGCTATCAATGGCTCACAGGCTCCGAGAAGCATTGCAAACTGTACTGCTGGGAATGCCTATTATTTGCAAGTGATTGATTTGGTGTTTGGAGCCACACTGGCTTTGCAAACTTGAGTTGTCTAACCAAGGCAGCAACGAGACACCAAAGTACGGCTGGGCACTTACAAGCAATGGTGCTTTTGAAAACTTTTGGGGACACCGGAGTGGATCTACAGCTCAAAGAACAAGCGCGCAGGGCAACGGAGCTGCACAATGAAAAGGTGAAGGGAAATATTGAAAAGACTCATTGATTGTGTCGTGTTTTTGGGGAAACACTGTTTACCCAAAAATGTCAATTTTTGTCAATTTCAAGGTGAGGCAACGCCTGGTTATACTGCGTTTCTGTCTAAATGTATAGTGTCTAGAGCCATGGCATCATAATGATGGTAATAAGAGGTGGATTAATTCGGGTGGGACTGTGTAGGACCTCACTGAAGGCCCAGGCCCCAGGCCCACGGCACGCCACTGGTCATTAGGCAGTGAGAGGTGAAATGGGGTTTCTAGGTATTTCTATGGTCAAAAGAGAGAGCTTGGAATGACATGACCCCCGAATTCCTTTGTTCAGGAAGCGCATAAAGGTCATCAGTGTTGGCATCTGAAAAGCATTCGTTATAGACGTCTAATATCTCCGGCTTTGATTTTATTTGATAAATGTGATAATATCATCGTAAAGTATGTTTTTTCAATATAGTTTTATTAGATTATTTAAATTTTTTCGGGAGGTTAGGCGTGTTGCGTTCTCTGCGTTTGTTCACGAAGGAGAGCTTCGCGCCACTTGGCTAGTTTGCTTGCTAATTCAAGAGGGAAAAAGGCCATTCTAAAACCAAACAACGATTGTTCTGGACAAAGGACCCCTTGTACAACATTCTGATGGAAGATCATCAAAAGTAGGACCCATTTATGATGTTATTTCATATATCTGTCAAACATGTTTACTATTAGTTTGCGCCCAGATTTTGGGCACTCTCTCGCCATAACGTAAGCTGCATGTCGTACTGAAGTTATTTTTAGAATTCTAACACGGCGATTGCATTAAGAACTAGTGTATCTATCATTTCCTATACAACATGTATTTTTTAGTAAAGTTTATGAATAGTTATTTGGTCAGAATAGGTGAGTGTCATAAATATATCCGGACATTCTGGGAAAAAGATGCTACGTTAGCACAATGTATAACCACGGATTTCAGCTCTAAATATGCACATTTTAGAACAAACCATATATGTATTGTGTAATATGATGTTATAGGACTGTCATCTGATGAAGTTTATGAAGGTTAGTGAAATAATTAATATCTTTTGCTGGTTTTGTCGCTATCGCTACCGTTTGCCTTGAATCAATGCTGTTGTGTGGTTGGCTATTGTAGTAAGCTAATACAACACTACATTGTGTTTTCGCTGTAAAACACTTAAAAAATCGAAAATATTGGCTGGATTCACAAGATGTTTGTCTTTCATTTGCTGTACACCATGTATTTTCCAGAAATGTTTTATGATGAGTATTTAGGTATTTCACGTTGGTGTCTGTAATTACTCTGGCTGCTTCGGTGCTATTTGTGATGTTAGCTGTGATGGTAGCTGCAATGTAAAACTGATTTATACCTGAAATATGCACATTTTTCGAACAAAACATAGATTTATTGTATAACATGTTATATGACTGTCATCTGATGAAGTTGTTTCTTGGTTAGTTTGGTTGGTTCTTGGTTAGTTTGGTTGGTTTTGTGCAAGCTACCTGTGCTATGAAAAATGTCTGTGCTTTTTTGTATTTGGTGGTGAGCTAACATAAATATACGTGGTGTTTTCCCTGTAAAACATTTTAAAAATCAGACATGTTGGCTGGATTCACAAGATGTTTATCTTTCATTTGCTGTATTGGACTTGTTAATGTGTGAAAGTTAAATATTTCTAAAAAATTTCGCGCCCTCACTTGAGCTGGCTGTTGTCATAAATGTACCGACATCGGGCTTGCAGCCATAAGAAGTTAAGCCATTTTGCCACAACTTTGGAAGTATGCTTGGGGTCATTGTCCATTTGGAAGACCCATTTGCTTGTCAATATGGGGGCGCTGTTTTCACTTTGTAAAAATTGTTCCCAAATTAAACTGCCTCATATTCAATTCTTGCTCGTACAATATGCATATTATTATTACTATTGGATAGAAAACACTCTCTAGTTTCTAAAACCGTTTGAATTATATCTGAGTAAAACAGAACTGAAGTTGGAGCAAACTTCCTGTCAGGAAGTGAGAAATCTGAAATCGGGCATTAATTTGCATGTATTCTATTGGTCGACATGCACTGCATACGATTTCCCCTAGATGTCAGTAAGCAGTGAGAATTGGAATGGTGTTGCTAGGTAGATCTGAGGTATAAATGCTCTTGGAACGGGTTGTGCACTCTTTTCAACGTTTGCCATGACGCGAGACAGACCTCAGGATGGCATTCTGAAAAGCTCTCGTTATAGGCCTTAGATATATCCGGCTCTTTTATTCGATATAGGTGTTAAAAACATCATAATGTAGTTATTTTAAACCGAGTTATATCAGTTTATATCAGTATATTGCGATTTTCTGAATTTTCTTTGTGCTGCGTTATCATGAGTTGGACACGTCTGCGCCACATAGCTAATGTTTGCTGCTAATTCCAAAGTTGAAGACGACATTCTACAGCCGGAGCAACGATTATTCTGGACAAAGGACAACTTGCCCAAGATTCTGATGGAAGCTCATCAAATAGTAAGACCTATTTATGATGTTAATTCGTATTTCTGTTGAAAAATGTAAAATTATTATTCCGGCATTAATTTCGGCATGGTCTCGCTTTAACGCACGCTGTATGTCGTAGTAACGTTAATTTTAAAAATCTAACACAGCGGTTGCATTAAGAACTAATGTATCTTTAATTTGCTGTCCAACCTGTATTTTTTAGTCAAGTTTATGATTAGTTATTGATTAGATTAGGTGCCTCTCCAAGATGGCGCCGGACAGATTGTTTGAAGTTTGGCTACTATTCACATTGTATAACCACGATTTGTGCCGCTAAATATGCACATTTTCGAACAAACCCTATATGTATTGTGTAATATGATGTTACAGGACTGTCATCTGATGAAGTTTATGAAGGTTAGTCAAAAATTATATATCTTTTGCTGGTTTGTTACGATCGCTAACCTTTGCTGCTGGTAAATGGCTTGTGTTTCTGGCTATTGTGGTAAGCTAATATAATGCTATATTGTGTTTTCGCTGTAAAACACTTAAAAAATCGGAAATATTGGCTGGATTCACAAGATGTTTGTCTTTCATTTTCTGTACACCATATATTTTTCAGAAATGTTTTATGATGAGTATTTAGGTATTTGACGTTGGTCTCTGTAATTATTCTGGCTGCTTCGGCGCTATTTCAGATTGCAGCTGCAATGTAAAACTGTGATTTATACCTGAAATATGCACATTTTTCTAACAAAACATATACTATACAATAAATCTATTATAAGACTGTCATCTGATGAAGTTGTTTCTTGGTTAGTGACTATTTATATCTTTATTTGGTCGAATTTGTGATAGCTACCTATGCAGTAAAAAAATGGTGGAAAAAAAAGTTGTGTCTTTTGCTATCGTGGTTAGCTAATATAAATACATATTGTGTTTTCCCTGTAAAACATTTTAAAAATCGAAATTTATGGCTGGATTCACAAGATGTTTATCTTTCATTTGGTGGCTTGGACTTGTGATTTCATGAACATTTTATTATATGATATCCCTGTCGCTTTAGGCTAGGCTATGCTAGTCAGCTTTTTTGATGGGGGGATCCCGGATCCGGGGTTGTGACTCGTTAGAGGTTAACTTCCTGACTGATGTCTTGAGATGTTGCTTCAATATATCCACATCATTTTCATTCCTCATGATGGCATCTAATTTGTGAAGTGCACCAGTCCCTCCTGCAGCAAAGCACCCCCACTACATGATGCTGCCACCCCCGTGCTTCACGGTTGGGATGGTGTTCTTCGGCTTTCAAGCCTCCCCCTTTTTCCTCCAAACATAATGATGGTCATTAAGGCCAAACAGTTCTATTTTTGTGTCATCAGACCAGAGGACATTTCTCCAAAAAGTACGATCTTTGTCCCCATGTGCAGTTGCAAACCGTAGTCTGGCTTTTTTATGGCGGTTTTAGAGCAGTGGCTTCTTCCTTGCTGAGCGGCCTTTCAGGTTATGTCAATATAGGACTCGTTTTACTGTGGATATAGATACTTTTGTACCTGTTTCCTCCAGCATCTTCACAAGGTCCTTTGCTCTTGTTCTGGGATTGACTTGCACTTTTCACATCAAAGTACGTTCATCTCTAGGAGACAGAACGCGTCTCCTTCCTGAGCGGTATGACGGCTGCGTGGTCCCATGGTGTTTATACTTGTGTACTATTGTTTGTACAGTTGAACGCGGTACTTTCAGGCGTTTGGAAATTCTTCCCAAGGATGAACCAGACTTGTGGAGGTCTACAATTTTTTTTCTGAGGTCTTGGTTGATTTCTTTTGATTTTCCCATGATGTCAAGCAAAGAGGCCCTGAGTTTGAAGATAGGCCTTGAAATACATCCACAGGTACACCTCCAATTGATTCAAATGATGTCAACTAACCTATCAGAAGTATCTAAAGCAATTTCCAAGCTGTTTAAAGGCACAGTCAACTTAGTGTATGTAAACTTCTGACCCACTGTGATACAGTGTGATACATTGAAAGTCCTAACCGACTTGCCAAAACTATAGTCTATTATCAAAAAATTTGTGAAGTGGTTGAAAAACAAGTTTTAATGACTCCAACCTAAGTGTATGTAAACTTCCGACTTCAACTGTATATTTACATCTCACTGAGGATGACATTTCAAGTGGAGTCATGTAAGTTTCAATCTTATCAAAGAACTCAGGCAATCTCAGATTACGGAAAAACTTGAATAGATCTATCTAGACGTCAAATTCATTAATGTATTCAGTGGGTACAAATTATAACCCCTTATTAAGAACACTGAGGTGAGCTGATGTCAGGGTCATAACCCCTTATTGAGAACACTGAGGTGATCTGATGTCAGGGTCAAGACCCCTTATTGAGAACACTGAGGTGAGAGGATGTCAGGGTCATAACCCCTTATTGAGAACACTGAGGTGATCTGATGTCAGGGTCAGAACCTCTTATTGAGAACACTGAGGTGAGAGAATGTCAGGGTCATAACCCCTTATTGAGAACACTGAGGTGAGAGGATGTCAGGGTCAAGACCCCTTATTGAGAACACTGAGGTGAGAGGATGTCAGGGTCAAGACCCCTTATTGAGAACACTGAGGTGAGCTGATGTCAGGGTCATAACCCCTTATTGAGAACACTGAGGTGAGAGGATGTCAGGGTCATAACCCCTTATTGAGAACACTGAGGGGAGCTGATGTCAGGGTCATAACCCCTTATTGAGAACACTGAGGTGAGCTGATGTCAGGGTCATGATCCCTTATTGAGAACACTGAGGGGAGCTGATGTCAGGGTCATAACCCCTCATTGAGAACACTGAGGTGAGAGGATGTCAGGGTCAAGACCACTTATTGAGAACACTGAGGGGAGCTGATGTCAGGGTCATAACCCCTTATTGAGAACACTGAGGTGAGAGGATGTCAGGGTCATGACCCCTTATTAAGAACACTGAGGGGAGCTGATGTCAGGGTCATAACCCCTTATTGAGAACACTGAGGTGATCTGATGTCAGGGTCATAACCCCTTATTGAGAACACTGAGGGGAGCTGATGTCAGGGTCATAACCCCTTATTGAGAACACTGAGGTGAGAGGATGTCAGGGTCAAGACCCCTTATTGAGAACACTGAGTTGATCTGATGTCAGGGTCATAACCCCTTATTGAGAACACTGAGGTGAGCGGATGTCAGGGTCATAACCCCTTATTGAGAACACTGAGGTGAGAGGATGTCAGGGTCTTAACCCCTTATTGAGAACACTGAGTTGAGATGATGTCAGGGTCATAATCCCTTATTGAGAACACTGAGGTGATCTGATGTCAGGGTCATAACCCCTTATTGAGAACGCTGAGGTGAGCTGATGTCAGGGTCAAAACCCCTTATTGAGAACACTGAGGTGAGCTGATGTCAGGGTCAAGACCCCTTATTGAGAACACTGAGGGGAGCTGATGTCAGGGTCATAACCCCTTATTGAGAACACTGAGGTGAGAGGATTTCAGGGTCATAACCCCTTATTGAGAACACTGAGTTGATCTGATGTCAGGGTCATAACCCCTTATTGAGAACACTGAGGTGAGCGGATGTCAGGGTCATAACCCCTTATTGAGAACACTGAGGTGAGAGCATGTCAGGGTCATAACCCCTTATTGAGAACACTGAGGTGAGCTGATGTCAGGGTCATAACCCCTTATTGAGAACACTGAGGTGAGCTGATGTCAGGGTTTTAACCCCTTACTGAGAACACTGAGTTGAGATGATGTCAGGGTCATAATCCCTTATTGAGAACACTGAGGTGAGAGGATGTCAGGGTCATAACCCCTTATTGAGAACACTGAGGTGAGCTGATGTCAGGGTTTTAACCCCTTATTGAGAACACTGAGGTGATCTGATGTCAGGGTCATAACCCCTTATTGAGAACACTGAGGTGAGCTGATGTCAGGGTCATAACCCCTTATTGAGAACACTGAGGTGAGCTGATGTCAGGGTCAAGACCCCTTATTGAGAACACTGAGGTGAGAGGATGTCAGGGTCATAACCCCTTATTGAGAACACTGAGGTGAGCTGATGTCAGGGTCATAACCCCTTATTGA
Source organism: Salvelinus fontinalis (assembly GCF_029448725.1). Classification (NCBI taxonomy): domain Eukaryota; kingdom Metazoa; phylum Chordata; class Actinopteri; order Salmoniformes; family Salmonidae; genus Salvelinus; species Salvelinus fontinalis. Next base: position 6,637,499 of record NC_074704.1, read on the forward strand.
GAACACTGAGGTGAGCTGATGTCAGGGTCATAACCTCTTATTGAGAACACTGAGGTGAGCTGATGTCAGGGTCATAACCCCTTATTGAGAACACTGAGGTGAGAGGATGTCAGGGTCATAACCCCTTATTGAGAACACTGAGGTGAGAGGATGTCAGGGTCTTAACCCCTTATTGAGAATACTGAGGTGAGCTGATGTCAGGGTCATAACCCCTTATTGAGAACACTGAGGTGAGCTGATGTCAGGGTCAAGACCCCTTATTGAGAACACTGAGGTGAGCGGATGTCAGGGTTATAACTCCTTATTGAGAACACTGAGGTGAGCTGATGTCAGGGTCATAACCCCTTATTGAGAACACTGAGGTGAGCTGATGTCAGGGTCATAACCCCTTATTGAGAACACTGAGGTGAGCTGATGTCAGGGTCATAACCCCTTATTGAGAACACTGAGGTGAGAGGATGTCAGGGTCATAACCCCTTATTGAGAACACTGAGGTGAGAGGATTTCAGGGTCATAACCCCTTATTGAGAACACTGAGGTGAGCTGATGTCAGGGTCATAACCCCTTATTGAGAACACTGAGGTGAGAGCATGTCAGGGTCATAACCCCTTATTGAGAACACTGAGGGGAGCTGATGTCAGGGTCATAACCCCTTATTGAGAACACTGAGGGGAGCTGATGTCAGGGTCATAACCCCTTATTGAGAACACTGAGGGGAGCTGATGTCAGGGTCAAGACCCCTTATTGAGAACACTGAGGTGAGAGGATGTCAGGGTCATAACCCCTTATTGAGAACACTGAGGTGAGCTGATGTCAGGGTCATAACCCCTTATTGAGAACACTGAGGTGAGCTGATGTCAGGTTCATAACCCCTTATTGAGAACATTGAGGTGAAAGGATGTCAGAGTCATAACCCCTTATTGAGAACACTGAGGTGAGCTGATGTCAGGGTCATAACCCCTTATTGAGAACACTGAGGTGAGCTGATGTCAGGGTCATAACCCCTTATTGAGAACACTGAGGTGAGCTGATGTCAGGGTTATAACCACTTATTGAGAACACTGAGGTGAGAGGATGTCAGGGTTATAACCCCCTACTGAGAACACTGAGGTGAGAGGATGTCAGGGCCATAACCCCTTATTGAGAACACTGAGGTGAGCTGATGTCAGGGTCTTACTTGATAAGTTGAATACATTTATCTCCTGTTGGACTGGGGGCTCGTCCTGGGTCTCAATTGGTAGGTATCGCGGGGAGGTAGTGGATTTCCTATTCCCCCGACGTATGAGCCGAACCCTCTTACATGCTGGGAGTGTTGTCCCCGGTGTCTCCGCCCTCTGTTGTAGAAAAAATGCTCACCGTAGTTACAGGAGCCAGAGTTAGAGCTGTCTGTGGATACACAGGCACTGAGCATGTTGCTCTACCAAGGAGAGGAGGTAACATCGAGATCCTACTACTACAAAGAGAGGCTTACTGGATATCCTCTCTAAAAACATTGACCCCTAGTGGTCTGAATATTGACTTTGATCTCAGGCTGACTTCTTATGAACAATTCTTTCTTTTATGAACAAGTCTTATAAATGGATATATGATTTCTACAGCTTATCAGCGTAAACCCAATATGTTCCCCCGTTGATGATGCTTATTATACATTAAGGTTGAACCAAAAGATTACATGCAACAAAAAAATGAAATGAAATAGAAACAATTCAATATGTGAAATTGAATTTAACAATAATGTATGTTGATGCTTTTATTATGCACAATATTCAAGTATGTTTCCATAGGATAACAATAGCCTAATATATTCAATATGCCATAAACTATTGTTTTTTTAAACAGTATCACTCAATTAATTATAATTAAAGTAATAATTATGACACACTATTGTCATTGTTTGCTACTAATTGCACTGTTTGTCTACATAACCTGGTTCAAGCATTCATGACATCACCCTGAAGAAGGCACAGAGATGAAGAAACGTTGGTGATTTACCCAATAAATGACTGGGAGTTTGTATATGGAGTGTGTGACTCTCTTTATTTTTATAGCTTATAGTTTATTCGCCATTAGTCAGCACCTCTACATAAAATACGTTTCTCTGGGTGTGCGTCAGCTCATGTTTTTTATTTGACTAATAACAGCTTAATAACATATGATGTGATTTATGAAGACATTTTGAAAAGTTCCATTAAATTAGAAAAACTGTACAGCTATAAATCTGAACCTGATATACAATTAGACATGTATTGTTTTATGTTTACAACAGTTCCTTTACTTGAGGAGGAAGAGATGCCAGACTTCGGTGAGTATGGCTCGTTTTTATTGTCAGAAAGATGGTCAGATAATTAATAAACCCCAATTCCTTCTGTTGTCAAACAGTTGAAAGGTAAAAAATATATATACTAGTGAATACAGTATATGTACAGCGTCACCAAGCCAACCAATGTACAGAAATCCAGATCACATTATTCTCTCATGAATAATACATATTTTAGAGTGTACTATGCAATCCTTGAATCAATGTTGCAAAGCTATTAGGACAAAACATTTCATTTCAGGTTCTGTAAATGGATTCAGCCTACGTGAAAGATCCACAACCATAGGTGTTTCATCACCCTATCCCGTGGAGAATGACAGCTCTGCAGGTAAGATCACAAATACAACTAGTGATGCAATAGCTAGGCTTCACTGTTGCTGTTATAAATAAATGTTGTAAGAAATGAGTAGATCTGTGTAGAGATAGAACATTAGGAAGAAAGAAAGGACAGGTTGTGTGTGTGTGTAGGCAGAGCTTCCAGAAGAGGGAGCGCGCAGCCCTCCTGTGACAGAGTAGAAAGTTGAGGAAGGGTGCCTCTAACTACTGTTAGGCAGAGGTAGCGGAATTAAGAAACATCGAAGTAAAATAAGTTGTAATCAAGGATAAAAACACTGATGTGATAAAGTGGTAAGAGACCGCGGTAAAAATAACAAAAAGGTGTCAAAACAAATAATAAATAAAAATACTTAAAAAGGCGTTAACCGAATAGTATAAATACGGATAGAACAGTGGGTAACAAAAGAGAAAACAGAATTGCCGATAAATTGAAATTATACTATAAAGTTAAAAACGAATCTAGGTTAGTTAAGATAAATAGTGGAATCCAGGAAACTATTACCTGATAAACAGGATGAATAGAATAAGGGAGGCACAGTCGCATGGGACCAAAATGTGAAGCTCGATTTGCAGGCGTTCTGATGTCAACATTCTATCATCAGAAAATACATTGCGATGAGGTACAAATGTGGTTCCTCTAGTCCTCGCAGACGTGCGGGTGATTAGCAGAACTATTGACAATATTTAAGAACGAATAAGAAAATAGCTCTCTGTTTTGAATATGGGTATAGCGGGTATGGGGAAAATTAGTGTAATGTGACACTAGAACTTAGTGCGGTAGCAGGAAATGCCGCTATACAAGAGTTTATATCCTTGTCAAAATAACAAACAACTAATTGGTTTGAGGTTAGTGAGAATGGAATTTTTTACTTGGCGGTGTGTAGTCTCTGAGCGAACAATGAGTGTTTCATAGAGATTACAGTTTATATGTGGTCAAGAAGAAGTATTAGATCACGTTTGACTTGACATCTAGTAGAGTACAGATGGAATTTTAATTGTTAGGCATTCTATACCGTCATTCTCTGAAAACTGTTAAGACGTTTATGGAATAAAAACTATTTGCTGATTAAAAGGTAACATTGTGAATATTAACGATATGTATACTTTCTTTTCCAGAAAAAAAGGGTTTAATCTTCTCTGGTCAAAATGTCATTGGAGACTGCATTACTGTGGAAAGCAGTTCTTAAAGTCAGTTGCTTTAAAAATAAAAATATCTGGATAAGGCTAAAAAATGGAGTTCTGGATGAGTGAGTCCAGTCCCTTTGCGATATTGGCTTATGGTTCACTAGTAAGTACACCATGTACTGGGAATGAATATGCATTAGTAGATTTATTGGAAGGGTTTTTTCCAATTCAGTTTCAAATTGGGTATGCAAAAGGATGGAAATGTTTTTGAAAAATGTATTTAAGTTGTTCCTAAAGAAAGGGGGAGTGGAAACATATTAATGGTGTCAAAATGCCCTGAATCCTACGAATTTCCTGTGAAAGACTGATCACCTTTTACTAGAAATTGTTGGAACAGGTGGGATTTACTTATAAAATGTTTAAAAGACACCAGACTCTATTTAAACTGTATAATTACTTTGAAAAACTATTATGTCCCTGGGAAAATTATGAAGAGTTGTACCCTTAAATTGAATAACTTATTCAAATAGGTTGTATTTTAATTTTAATTTTGATATAACATGAGTTCATAGGAAAAATTATCAGTTCCTTGGGGTTATGGTCTTTGGGTAAATACACAAATGTGCTTTGTTCATTATGCATATAAAAAGTGTTGAAAGTTATTCCAAAGGGTTTATTGGAGTGTGGGTTTCTATGAGGGTTTTGTTGATTAATACCTCATCTGTAATTCATCTGAGAGATCACCAGTAGAATAAGGGAGTTATCATAAAAGGTGACGTCAGAATGCTTTAAGGCATGGGAGAGAATATCACCACAAGTGGGTGTGGAGCTCAAACCCACCCTAACCGACTGAACAGTGAGGGACAACTGTGTCTGATGACCTGTGAACTGTATCTAAAAATAGACATGCTGACATTATATTTGTTGGGAGAATAATGACTTAAAGGAATTGGGGTACTGACCTTTTTATTATCAGGCCACTCATGAGAGAAAAACTGAGACAAAAGGGCTATTGTAAAATAGATAATACTGGTATTTAAAGTGTTTAGTATAAATGTTAATTATTAAAGGGATGTTGTGTATTGAATAGATAAGGTCAAATTTGAGTTAAAGTAAACACTAAGGACTGTTATCCTGAATATTGGGTTGGAAAATGTATTTAAAAAAATAAAAATAAAAATAGCTGTTTAGTTATTTAGATATAGAACTGTTTAAATTAATAGGCCTAGGGAAGCTCTGGAAACTAATCCTGAGACAAGGAGGTTGACAAAACTTACAGAATTTTAGATTAAAGGTTTTTTGTTTCTTTTGTTTTATAATGTCATTGGAATTGTAATGATAAAATGTAATGTTTAATTGAATAAAAAGGTAGTCTGTTATGCGATGATACCCAAGAATGAAGAAGAAAGAGACCTATAGTAACATGGGCATAGAATGAAACAGCTGGACGTTTTCTCCAGGTTTAATTACATTACAAATAGTGGTAATTTCTTGCAAATGAGTAATTATTATAATTTTTTATTTTTTTTTCTCTCTTTTTCTCGTTTGGTCAATTTATTTTTGTTTTGAGGAACATAAGGTTGTGTATATGTTCCTGAGGAGGGACTGATACTGATATAAATGATATATAAATTGACTTAAGGATGTTTTAAGTATGTATCAAACAATGGCTGTTATGGGTTAGGGGACTCATAAATGAAGGTAATGGTAGTGAAGGGGTGTTATTTCTAGAAACTATGTATAAAAATAGAGATAATTCACAGAAAAGGAAAGACAGCTGGCTGTGTAAAATATAGGGACAATTCTAAAGTAAATAGAACAATTCACATATCTAAAGATATGGTAAAAAGAATAAGTGGTGGCATTTTGAACATTAGAGCAAAAGTTTAAGAAACTTATGACTTAGTTTTGTTAGGATTGGATATTAATCCAACTGGAAGACACTTGACTGATTATATGTTATTTTACATTTGACTATCATTATGAATATTTCTGTGGCAGGAGGCCAGGTATTTGAGGCAGAATTGTTACATAGGGCTGTTATTAAAAATTAAGATTTAGTGATCTTGCTATAAGAAGAAAGTCTGTCAGGGAATAACCCATGTGTTAGTGTGTATGTCCTCAGGAAAAAACAGCCAGAAATGGAAGGGCTTGGGCTGCATTCTGGAGACTGAGTGTACATCAAGATACACCAGGCTGGTGGTATACTTCTTACAACACTGCAGTGGTAAAGATCTTCATGTCTCTCTTTGGTGGGTGCATAAGTCTCACGAGAAGTGAGGTCCAGCTGAATAAGGGGTGAGCTTGAAAACACCATGACAGAGGACGTGGAATCAGAGAGAGAGAGAGAGACTAGATTCCACTATAGACATACTGGGTTGAGTTTGGGGGCTACTTGTTTCATTTTTTAATGCATCATGTGAAAAAGAATAGATGATAGGATATTATACTCTAAACAAACATGTTAAAGGAATTGATGTGAAAGCATATATAGTGTTGAATTACGTCAAGAAGAGATCATGTTGATTAAGGTTATGCACATGATTATCAGTTAAAATGGAGCAGATGGGAAACTAAGTAAAAAATGACATGATTTGGGAACACCTCTCAGAACCTGGGGCCGAAAGGGGAAGACTGGGTGGAAGCATGAGGAAGCTTTTTAGGGCTTTTATTTTTGTGGAGTCCAGCAGAAAAGTATCCTGGAGGCATAGAGTCAGGTAAAGAGAGAGTGGGAATTGTCATGGTCTCAGATTTCAGTTTGCATGAATATATTTATGCATAACACATAACATTGTCAATGCTGTTATGTTTTGTCTGTTGTTTTCCAAGTCTTATGTTTAGGAAACCAGAAGGAGAGGGGTTCGCCAGCTTCAGCTGGAATGTCAGTTTGTTGTGTGATGAGTGATGGAAGTAAGAGGATGTATGGTGCAATCATAGAATAGAGGCCATAAGTCTCTAAGTATGAATGCCTCACAGAAAGTAGGCAGAAACCTGAACCAGGACGAGAGGTTCTGCGTCTGATGATCCAAGGGGACCAGAAGGACCTCTTCCAGTGATACCAGGAGATCTAGTCCACGTTCGAGTGTTCCGGAGGAAGTGGGATCAACCGAGGAGAGAAGGACCCTATGAGGTGGCCAAAGCAACAAGAATGGCCGTCCAAGTGAAAAGAAGCCAGACGTGGTACCATCTGAACCACTGCAGCTGAGTCCCAACAGAGAGAAGGATACAACCACATAGAGATGAGGACACAGAGGATGCTGATTCACCAGGAGGGAGCCCGGAGGGAGCAGGAGCAGCGGAAACGATTGAGACGCCAGGGAGGAGCCAAGAAAACAGCAAATCAAGTGAAAGCCAAAATGTGACAGGTGCACCGACTAATGCACCCAGAAGAGGAGGAGAGGCCTCACAAGGAACAGAATGAGAACATTTCTTCCCTAAAATTGAAACCCTTCCAGATGGAAGCTAAGTCCGGCCTGAGGAGGGAGCCTCAGGTGAAGAAAGAGGAGGAAAAGTCCCGCAAGCTGAAGAAAATGGGGATTTCCTCACAATTGACTTTTAAACTTTTGAATGGCCTGCTTTACAGACAATTGAAGGTAGAACAACAAAAGAATAATGACATTGACATAAACAAAAGTAACAGTGAACACTAGTACAGAAACAACAGACTCACGCACAATCAAGATGTATGGTGGAAGCAGGAAGAGAAGAAAGGAATCAGCTGAACAATCCAAAAAGACTGACAAGGTTAGAATCTCTGTTCCACCTCAACTTATAACAGAAGCAGGATAACTGAAGTCTATCTCAATCATAAGGATCAAACCCTTACCGGAGATGGCACTCTGTGGATGGACACATCACCAAACAAAGGGACAAGTCGTTTGGGATCCGAAAGGATGTGACCTGACATTAATCAAAGAAAAAGACGAGAGGGTGCTCATCATGAATCAGATTGAACCAGTTGAAGGTGAAGAATTAATAGTTGAAATAACAAGAACAACAGTGACCGAAGGGAGTAGCACCACGGTCATTAAGATTGATCCTACCCCTGCACCTGAACAGGAAGAACCTGTGACAACAACAAGAGTGGCGGCTGCTGTGACGACCACAGTAGCTACCACTAAGATGACATCGACTGCCCTTACCAAGCAGACCACCGTACCCACAAAGCAACCTGAGACATCAGAGTCAGGAGAATTTTTTACTGACATTTGGAACTTTCTGATAAACTCAAATACAACTAGTGATGCAATAGCTATGCTTCACTGTTGCTGTTAGTGTAGGAGTAAAATGAGACACATGGATGGCATGTGGAGGCATAGGACAGCTGAACATTGAAGTGGCAGACCACATGACGAGAAGAGACACATAGTCTGCTGATTCCACTAAAAGCACACATACCAGACAAATAGGCGCCTAAAACAATTGGACACACTAGACTTATAGTCTACCCATTCCACTAAAAGCACACATACCAGAGAAATATGCCTAAGGCAACTGGACACTAATGATAGAAGAGACACATAGTCTGCCAATTCCAATAAGGACACATACCAGAGAACATGCTGGGGCACTGAGTTAAATACAGGGTTGAGTCATAGGCCTATAGGAGAGATGGACATATATTATTTTTACGACAAGCACGGGTCTGGCCACTATTATAATTTAACTGAAAGCAGATAATGGGCGTTAGTAGGCGTGAACAAGCAGGAAGCCTGAACTAAAAAGATAATAATGGCAGGAAGAATTAGGGGAAGTATGCTTATTTGCATATGGGGTGGACCCATATGCTATTTGTGTATAAATGTTGGAGCCGGGGCTGGGAAGCGGTGTGTGTTTCGCGGGACATGCCAGTTTAATACAATTGTATTAAAAATCACGTTTGAGTTCACAAGTTCTTTTATAGTTATATTTGAATTGATTATCCACGACATTAGCTGAATATGATTCCTGTGATTCCTGTGAATCTAATTTAATTAATTTAGTAACTAACAATGATGAAACTGCATTACAGTTTGTATTTCCACAGATTCAGAGCAGCCAGCTGATCTGAGGATAGTTTTGTTGGGGAAGACTGGAGCAGGGAAGAGTGCAACAGGAAACACCATCCTGTGGAAAGATGCCTTTACAGAAGAGGCCTCTCTTGTGTCTGTAACTGCAAAGTGTGAGAAACAGAGTGGAGTGGTCAATGGGAGTAAGATTGATGTCATCGACACCCCGGGGCTCTATGACACAACAATGTCTAAAGAAGAGATGAAAAGTGAAATAGAAAAGGCCATCTACATGTCAGTCCCAGGACCCCACGCCTTCCTGCTGGTGATCAGACTGGGGAGGTTCACAGAGGAGGAGAGGAACACTGTGAAGTGGATCCAGGAGAACTTTGGAGAAGAAGCCTCAAAGTACACCATCGTTCTGTTCACTGGAGAAGATCAGTTGAAGGGGAGAACAATTGAAAAGTGTCTGAATCCTTGTGTTGCACTTCAGGAACTGATCAAAAGCTGTTTGGGAAGGTACCATTGTCTCAATAATGATCAGAGGGATGACCGTCTTCAGGTCAAAGAGCTGCTGAGGAAGATAGACGAGATGGTGGAGATGAATGGAGGAGAGCACTACACCAATGAGATGTACCAGGAGGTTCAGAGGAAATTGAGAGAGGAGGAGGAGAGAAAGAAACAGGAGATGAAGGAGGAGAGGAGGAAAAGGGAGGAGGAGATACGGGAGCAAGAAAGGAGGAGACAGGAGGAAGAAAGGAGGAGACGGAGAAGAGCAACAAAAGAAAATATTGGGATAGGTTTAACTTCTACAGTAGCTGCTGGGGGAGTAGTAGCTGGGACTGCAGTACTTATTGCTGCTGTAGTCCCAGTGGCTGTGGTAGCAGGACCAATTCTGTTGGTTGGGGCAGCTGGTTTTGGTATAGCAGCTTTTGCCATTTGGGTAAAGAAGAGAGTAAGAAACAGTAGGACCACAGATGGAAATTAGCTTCTGTTTTTTATTTCACCAGGCAAGTCAGTTAAGAACAAATTCTTATTTACAATGACTGCCTAGGATCGACAGATTTTTACATTGTCAGCACAGGGATTCGATCTTGCAACCTTTCGGTGACTTGTCCAACGCTCTATCCACTAGGCTACCTGCCGCCCCTACTGTATGCAGAAGCTGGTATAATATTTACAATACTAATGTTAGGCATGGTCCTTGATTAATTACTAAACACATTAGGCGATAAATATTAACATGTATACTGTAGGTGATTAAAAATAATAAAATTAAATACAACTTTTTGGGGTAATTTAATTAATCTATTTGTGATTTAAAAGGGGTTAAAGAGGTAAAGTTCTAATGTACATAGAAATATGGAAACTTTGTCAGTAGACAATTGTGTTTTTAATCGTCTATGATACATGTATTCTACTCGGCTAAGGAAACTTTATATGTATTTTACATTTGTCAAATAAAATCAATTAATTCATTAAATCTTCATGACTTGATACTGTAACTGTTTAGTAATACCAATTTGGAGCCTTTTGAGAAGTGCAACTTGGTAAAAAAATTATACTTTATATTTCACCAAATTTTAACATTCAAAGTGCCTATTAAGTGCCAAATAAAGTAACAGGGTTGACTAAAACAGGGTTGACTAAAACAGGGTTGACTAAAACAGGGTTGACTAAAACAGGGTTGACTAAAACAGGGTTGACTAAAACAGGGTTGACTAAAAAAGGTTAAATAAAACAGGTTGACTAAACCAGGGTTGACTAAAAAAGGTTAAATAAAAAAGGTTGACTAAACCAGGGTTGACTAAAACAGGGTTGACTAAAACAGGGTTGACTAAACCAGGGTTGACTAAAACAGGGTTGACTAAAACAGGGTTGACTAAAACAGGGTTGACTAAAACAGGGTTGACTAAAACAGGGTTGACTAAACCAGGGTTGACTAAACCAGGGTTGACTAAAACAGGGTTGACTAAAACAGGATTGACTAGAACAGAGTTGACTAAACCAGGGTTGACTAAACCAGGGTTGACTAAACCAGGGTTGACTAAACCAGGGTTGACTAAAACAGGGTTGACTAGAACAGAGTTGACTAAACCAGGGTTGACTAAAACAGGGTTGACTAAAACAGGGTTGACGATTTCATCTTAAATCAGCCATAAATCCCTTTGAGACAGGGGGAATGGATGCATAGTGTGTGCAATTGAATTAAAGCTTCACACATATAATTCATATAATCTAATTAGCATAATAATAAAACAAAATCCCACATAAAAACCTTTCTGTTTAAGGTAGAGATATCTGTTTCTCAATACACGTCAGATGAGTCCTGTGGGGCTTGTGGGGGTCGTAGAGCAAAACGGACAAAAAAAGAGAGTCTTATCCTTTCATAGAGTTTGTAGGCCAAACCGTTCCTATGCTACAGACGTTTTTGTGAGTAGACCGATTATCGGGATGTCTCACGGTCTGACAAACACCGCTGTAGCTCGGCAGCCTTGCAGAAGGGAGATGCAGTGGATTGAAACACATGCATTGCCAAAACACTTATACAAAAAAAACATCTTTAGCTTAAACCGATTTTGATGATTTTTTTTATTATATGACTTAGAATGATGCACCAGTGTGCCAATAGACTCTACGGGGATTTATACACTGAGTATACAAAACATTATGGACACCTGCTCTTTCCATGACAGACTGACCAGATGAATTTAGGTGAAAGCTTTGATCCCTTTTTGATGTCATTTGTTAAATCCACTTCAATCCGTGTAGATGAAGGGGAGGAGACAGGTTAATTAAACAAGGATTTTTAAGACTTGAGATAATTGAGACATGGATTGTGTATGTATGCCATTCAGAGGGTGAAAGTCAAGACAAAAGATTTATATGCCTTTGAACAGGGTATGGCAGTTGGTGCCAGGGTCGCCGGTTTGAGTCAAGAACTGCAACGCTGCTGGGTTTTTCACGCTCAACACTTGCTGTGTGTATCAAGAATGGTCCATCACCCAAAGGACATCCAGCCAACTTGACCCAACTGTGGGAAGCATTGGAGTCAACATGGGCCAGCATCCCTGTGGAATGCTTTTAACACCTTGTAGAATCCAAACCCTTGAGGCTGTTCTGAGGGCAAAAGGGGGTGGAACACAATATTAGGAAGGTGTTCCTAATGTTTTGGACACTCAGTGTATCATTTATAGTTGGACAGAGAATTAAAAGTATTAGGTGTAAAAATATTTCCTAATCACAATACTTCAACTATGGCCTTTTAATGATTCATATAATTTTTTCACCACTAAGTTATTTGCCTAGAGCAGGCTGATTCCGCCAAATTGGGAAACTTGGGATCCGAAATTCCGTCTAGGTTTGCAAAGTTTACTAGTTCCGACTGACACGTGAACACTGCAATTCAATAAGAGGTCAGGAGTCAGGGTACTTAAGGTCAAAGAGTCAAAAGTTCATAATCACTGTCAGTGGTCTCTCCTCATAGACAGTTAGTATCCAGACAGACAGTGGTCTCTCCTCATAGATAGTTAGTATCCAGACAGTGGTCTCTCCTCATATATAGTTAGTATCCAGACAGTGGTCTCTCCTCATAGATAGTTAGTATCCAGACAGACAGTGGTCTCTCCTCATAGATAGTTAGTATCCAGACAGACAGTGGTCTCTCCTCATAGATAGTTAGTATCCAGACAGACAGTGGTCACTCCTCATATATAGCTAGTATCCAGACAGTGGTCTCTCCTCATAGATAGTTAGTATCCAGACAGTGGTCTCTCCTCATATATAGATAGTATCCAGACAGACAGTGGTCTCTCCTCATAGATAGTTAGTATCCAGACAGTGGTCTCTCCTCATATATAGTTAGTATCCAGACAGACAGTGGTCTCTCCTCATAGATAGTTAGTATCCAGACAGACAGTGGTCTCTCCTCATAGATAGTTAGTATCCAGACAGTGGTCTCTCCTCATAGATAGTTAGTATCCAGACAGACAGTGGTCTCTCCTCATTGATAGTTAGTATCCAGACAGACAGTGGTCTCTCCTCATAGATAGTTAGTATCCAGACAGACAGTGGTCTCTCCTCATAGATAGTTAGTATCCAGACAGACAGTGGTCTCTCCTCATAGATAGTTAGTATCCAGACAGACAGTGGTCTCTCCTCATAGATAGTTAGTATCCAGACAGTGGTCTCTCCTCATAGATAGTTAGTATCCAGACAGACAGTGGTCTCTCCTCATAGATAGTTAGTATCCAGACAGTGGTCTCTCCTCATAGATAGTTAGTATCCAGACAGACAGTGGTCTCTCCTCATAGATAGTTAGTATCCAGACAGTGGTCTCTCCTCATAGATAGTTAGTATCCAGACAGACAGTGGTCTCTCCTCATAGATAGTTAGTATCCAGACAGACAGTGGTCTCTCCTCATAGATAGTTAGTATCCAGACAGACAGTGGTCTCTCCTCATAGATAGTTAGTATCCAGACAGACAGTGGTCTCTCCTCATAGATAGTTAGTATCCAGACAGACAGTGGTCTCTCCTCATAGATAGTTAGTATCCAGACAGACAGTGGTCTCTCCTCATAGATAGTTAGTATCCAGAAAGACAGTGGTCTCTCCTCATATATAGTTAGTATCCAGACAGTGGTCTCTCCTCATAGATAGTTAGTATCCAGACAGACAGTGGTCTCTCCTCATATATAGTTAGTATGCAGACAGACAGTGGTCTCTCCTCATAGATAGTTAGTATCCAGACAGTGGTCTCTCCTCATAGATAGTTAGTATCCAGACAGACAGTGGTCTCTCCTCATAGATAGTTAGTATCCAGACAGACAGTGGTCTCTCCTCATAGATAGTTAGTATCCAGACAGTGGTCTCTCCTCATAGATAGTTAGTATCCAGACAGTGGTCTCTCCTCATAGATAGTTAGTATCCAGACAGACAGTGGTCACTCCTCATAGATAGTTAGTATCCAGACAGACAGTGGTCTCTCCTCATATATAGTTGGTATGCAGACAGACAGTGGTCACTCCTCATAGATAGTTAGTATCCAGACAGACAGTGGTCTCTCCTCATAGATAGTTAGTATCCAGACAGACAGTGGTCTCTCCTCATAGATAGTTAGTATCCAGACAGACAGTGGTCTCTCCTCATAGATAGTTAGTATCCAGACAGACAGTGGTCTCTCCTCATATATAGTTAGTATCCAGACAGTGGTCTCTCCTCATATATAGCTAGTATCCAGACAGTGGTCTCTCCTCATAGATAGTTAGTATCCAGACAGTGGTCTCTCCTCATAGATAGTTAGTATCCAGACAGACAGTGGTCACTCCTCATAGATAGTTAGTATCCAGACAGTGGTCTCTCCTCATAGATAGTTAGTATCCAGACAGTGGTCTCTCCTCATAGATAGTTAGTATCCAGACAGACAGTGGTCACTCCTCATAGATAGTTAGTATCCAGACAGACAGTGGTCACTCCTCATATATAGTTAGTATCCAGACAGACAGTGGTCACTCCTCATAGATAGTTAGTATCCAGACAGTGGTCTCTCCTCATAGATAGTTAGTATCCAGACAGTGGTCTCTCCTCATAGATAGTTAGTATCCAGACAGACAGTGGTCTCTCCTCATAGATAGTTAGTATCCAGACAGACAGTGGTCTCTCCTCATAGATAGTTAGTATCCAGACAGACAGTGGTCTCTCCTCATAGATAGTTAGTATCCAGACAGACAGTGGTCACTCCTCATAGATAGTTAGTATCCAGACAGACAGTGGTCACTCCTCATAGATAGTTAGTATCCAGACAGTGGTCTCTCCTCATAGATAGTTAGTATCCAGACAGACAGTGGTCTCTCCTCATATATAGTTAGTATCCAGACAGACAGTGGTCTCTCCTCATAGATAGTTAGTATCCAGACAGACAGTGGTCTCTCCTCATATATAGTTAGTATCCAGACAGTGGTCTCTCCTCATAGATAGTTAGTATCCAGACAGACAGTGGTCTCTCCTCATAGATAGTTAGTATCCAGACAGACAGTGGTCTCTCCTCATAGATAGTTAGTATCCAGACAGACAGTGGTCTCTCCTCATAGATAGTTAGTATCCAGACAGACAGTGGTCACTCCTCATAGATAGTTAGTATCCAGACAGTGGTCTCTCCTCATAGATAGTTAGTATCCAGACAGACAGTGGTCTCTCCTCATAGATAGTTAGTATCCAGACAGACAGTGGTCTCTCCTCATAGATAGTTAGTATCCAGACAGTGGTCTCTCCTCATAGATAGTTAGTATCCAGACAGACAGTGGTCACTCCTCATAGATAGTTAGTATCCAGACAGTGGTCTCTCCTCATAGATAGTTAGTATCCAGACAGACAGTGGTCTCTCCTCATAGATAGTTAGTATCCAGACAGACAGTGGTCTCTCCTCATAGATAGTTAGTATCCAGACAGACAGTGGTCTCTCCTCATAGATAGTTAGTATCCAGACAGTGGTCTCTCCTCATAGATAGTTAGTATCCAGACAGACAGTGGTCTCTCCTCATAGATAGTTAGTATCCAGACAGTGGTCTCTCCTCATATATAGTTAGTATCCAGACAGACAGTGGTCTCTCCTCATAGATAGTTAGTATCCAGACAGACAGTGGTCTCTCCTCATAGATAGTTAGTATCCAGACAGACAGTGGTCTCTCCTCATAGATAGTTAGTATCCAGACAGTGGTCTCTCCTCATAGATAGTTAGTATCCAGACAGACAGTGGTCTCTCCTCATAGATAGTTAGTATCCAGACAGTGGTCTCTCCTCATAGATAGTTAGTATGCAGACAGACAGTGGTCTCTCCTCATAGATAGTTAGTATCCAGACAGACAGTGGTCTCTCCTCATAGATAGTTAGTATCCAGACAGTGGTCACTCCTCATAGATAGTTAGTATCCAGACAGTGGTCACTCCTCATATATAGTTAGTATCCAGACAGACAGTGGTCTCTCCTCATAGATAGTTAGTATCCAGACAGACAGTGGTCACTCCTCATATATAGTTAGTATCCAGACAGACAGTGGTCTCTCCTCATATATAGTTAGTATCCAGACAGACAGTGGTCTCTCCTCATAGATAGTTAGTATCCAGACAGACAGTGGTCTCTCCTCATAGATAATTAGTATCCAGACAGACAGTGGTCTCTCCTCATAGATAGTTAGTATGCAGACAGACAGTGGTCACTCCTCATATATAGTTAGTATCCAGACAGACAGTGGTCTCTCCTCATAGATAGTAAGTATCCAGACAGACAGTGGTCTCTCCTCATAGATAGTTAGTATCCAGACAGTGGTCTCTCCTCATATATAGTTAGTATCCAGACAGACAGTGGTCTCTCCTCATAGATAGTTAGTATCCAGACAGACAGTGGTCTCTCCTCATAGATAGTTAGTATCCAGACAGACAGTGGTCACTCCTCATAGATAGTTAGTATCCAGACAGACAGTGGTCTCTCCTCATAGATAGTTAGTATCCAGACAGTGGTCTCTCCTCATAGATAGTTAGTATCCAGACAGTGGTCTCTCCTCATAGATAGTTAGTATCCAGACAGACAGTTGTCTCTCCTCATAGATAGTTAGTATCCAGACAGTGGTCTCTCCTCATAGATAGTTAGTATCCAGACAGACAGTGGTCACTCCTCATAGATAGTTAGTGTCCAGACAGTGGTCTCTCCTCATAGATAGTTAGTATCCAGACAGACAGTGGTCACTCCTCATAGATAGTTAGTATCCAGACAGACAGTGGTCTCTCCTCATAGATAGTTAGTATCCAGACAGACAGTGGTCACTCCTCATAGATAGTTAGTATCCAGACAGACAGTGGTCACTCCTCATAGATAGTTAGTGTCCAGACAGTGGTCTCTCCTCATAGATAGTTAGTATCCAGACAGACAGTGGTCACTCCTCATAGATAGTTAGTATCCAGACAGACAGTGGTCTCTCCTCATAGATAGTTAGTATCCAGACAGACAGTGGTCACTCCTCATAGATAGTTAGTGTCCAGACAGTGGTCTCTCCTCATAGATAGTTAGTATCCAGACAGACAGTGGTCACTCCTCATAGATAGTTAGTATCCAGACAGACAGTGGTCTCTCCTCATAGATAGTTAGTATCCAGACAGACAGTGGTCTCTCCTCATAGATAGTTAGTATCCAGACAGACAGTGGTCTCTCCTCATAGATAGTTAGTATCCAGACAGACAGTGGTCTCTCCTCATAGATAGTTAGTATCCAGACAGTGGTCACTCCTCATAGATAGTTAGTATCCAGACAGTGGTCACTCCTCATAGATAGTTAGTATCCAGACAGACAGTGGTCTCTCCTCATAGATAGTTAGTATCCAGACAGACAGTGGTCTCTCCTCATAGATAGTTAGTATCCAGACAGTGGTCTCTCCTCATAGATAGTTAGTATCCAGACAGTGGTCTCTCCTCATAGATAGTTAGTATCCAGACAGACAGTGGTCACTCCTCATAGATAGTTAGTATCCAGACAGACAGTGGTCACTCCTCATAGATAGTTAGTATCCAGACAGACAGTGGTCTCTCCTCATAGATAGTTAGTATCCAGACAGTGGTCACTCCTCATAGATAGTTAGTATCCAGACAGACAGTGGTCTCTCCTCATAGATAGTTAGTATCCAGACAGTGGTCACTCCTCATAGATAGTTAGTATCCAGACAGACAGTGGTCTCTCCTCATAGATAGTTAGTATCCAGACAGACAGTGGTCTCTCCTCATAGATAGTTAGTATCCAGACAGTGGTCTCTCCTCATAGATAGTTAGTATCCAGACAGTGGTCTCTCCTCATAGATAGTTAGTATCCAGACAGACAGTGGTCACTCCTCATAGATAGTTAGTATCCAGACAGACAGTGGTCTCTCCTCATAGATAGTTAGTATCCAGACAGTGGTCTCTCCTCATAGATAGTTAGTATCCAGACAGTGGTCTCTCCTCATAGATAGTTAGTATCCAGACAGACAGTGGTCTCTCCTCATATATAGATAGTATCCAGACAGTGGTCTCTCCTCATAGATAATTAGTATCCAGACAGACAGTGGTCTCTCCTCATATATAGATAGTATCCAGACAGTGGTCTCTCCTCATAGATAGTTAGTATCCAGACAGACAGTGGTCACTCCTCATATATAGCTAGTATCCAGACAGTGGTCTCTCCTCATATATAGTTAGTATCCAGACAGTGGTCTCTCCTCATAGATAGTTAGTATCCAGACAGACAGTGGTCACTCCTCATAGATAGTTAGTATCCAGACAGACAGTGGTCACTCCTCATATATAGTTAGTATCCAGACAGACAGTGGTCACTCCTCATATATAGTTAGTATCCAGAAAGACAGTGGTCTCTCCTCATAGATAGTTAGTATCCAGACAGTGGTCTCTCCTCATAGATAGTTAGTATCCAGACAGACAGTGGTCTCTCCTCATAGATAGTTAGTATCCAGACAGACAGTGGTCACTCCTCATATATAGTTAGTATCCAGACAGACAGTGGTCTCTCCTCATAGATAGTTAGTATCCAGACAGACAGTGGTCTCTCCTCATAGATAGTTAGTATCCAGACAGACAGTGGTCTCTCCTCATAGATAGTTAGTATCCAGACAGACAGTGGTCTCTCCTCATAGATAGTTAGTATCCAGACAGACAGTGGTCTCTCCTCATAGATAGTTAGTATCCAGACAGTGGTCTCTCCTCATAGATAGTTAGTATCCAGACAGACAGTGGTCTCTCCTCATAGATAGTTAGTATCCAGACAGACAGTGGTCTCTCCTCATAGATAGTTAGTATCCAGACAGACAGTGGTCTCTCCTCATAGATAGTTAGTATCCAGACAGACAGTGGTCTCTCCTCATAGATAGTTAGTATCCAGACAGTGGTCTCTCCTCATAGATAGTTAGTATCCAGACAGACAGTGGTCTCTCCTCATAGATAGTTAGTATCCAGACAGTGGTCTCTCCTCATAGATAGTTAGTATCCAGACAGACAGTGGTCTCTCCTCATAGATAGTTAGTATCCAGAAAGACAGTGGTCTCTCCTCATAGATAGTTAGTATCCAGACAGACAGTGGTCTCTCCTCATAGATAGTTAGTATCCAGACAGACAGTGGTCACTCCTCATAGATAGTTAGTATCCAGACAGTGGTCTCTCCTCATAGATAGTTAGTATCCAGACAGTGGTCTCTCCTCATAGATAGTTAGTATCCAGACAGTGGTCTCTCCTCATAGATAGTTAGTATCCAGACAGACAGTGGTCTCTCCTCATAGATAGTTAGTATCCAGACAGTGGTCTCTCCTCATAGATAGTTAGTATCCAGACAGTGGTCTCTCCTCATAGATAGTTAGTATCCAGACAGACAGTGGTCTCTCCTCATAGATAGTTAGTATCCAGACAGACAGTGGTCTCTCCTCATAGATAGTTAGTATCCAGACAGACAGTGGTCTCTCCTCATAGATAGTTAGTATCCAGACAGACAGTGGTCTCTCCTCATAGATAGTTAGTATCCAGACAGTGGTCTCTCCTCATAGATAGTTAGTATCCAGACAGTGGTCTCTCCTCATAGATAGTTAGTATCCAGACAGTGGTCTCTCCTCATAGATAGTTAGTATCCAGACAGACAGTGGTCACTCCTCATAGATAGTTAGTATCCAGACAGACAGTGGTCTCTCCTCATAGATAGTTAGTATCCAGACAGACAGTGGTCTCTCCTCATAGATAGTTAGTATCCAGACAGACAGTGGTCTCTCCTCATAGATAGTTAGTATCCAGACAGACAGTGGTCTCTCCTCATAGATAGATAGTATCCAGACAGACAGTGGTCTCTCCTCATAGATAGTTAGTATCCAGACAGACAGTGGTCTCTCCTCATAGATAGTTAGTATCCAGACAGTGGTCTCTCCTCATAGATAGTTAGTATCCAGACAGACAGTGGTCTCTCCTCATAGATAGTTAGTATCCAGACAGTGGTCACTCCTCATAGATAGTTAGTATCCAGACAGACAGTGGTCTCTCCTCATAGATAGTTAGTATCCAGACAGACAGTGGTCTCTCCTCATAGATAGATAGTATCCAGACAGACAGTGGTCACTCCTCATAGATAGTTAGTATCCAGACAGTGGTCTCTCCTCATAGATAGTTAGTATCCAGACAGACAGTGGTCTCTCCTCATAGATAGTTAGTATGCAGACAGACAGTGGTCTCTCCTCATAGATAGTTAGTATCCAGACAGACAGTGGTCTCTCCTCATAGATAGTTAGTATGCAGACAGACAGTGGTCTCTCCTCATAGATAGTTAGTATCCAGACAGTGGTCTCTCCTCATAGATAGTTAGTATGCAGACAGACAGTGGTCACTCCTCATAGATAGTTAGTATCCAGACAGACAGTGGTCTCTCCTCAAAGATAGTTAGTATCCAGACAGACAGTGGTCTCTCCTCATAGATAGTTAGTATCCAGACAGTGGTCTCTCCTCATAGATAGTTAGTATGCAGACAGACAGTGGTCACTCCTCATAGATAGTTAGTATGCAGACAGACAGTGGTCTCTCCTCATAGATAGTTAGTATCCAGACAGTGGTTTCTCCTCATAGATAGTTAGTATCCAGACAGTGGTCTCTCCTCATAGATAGTTAGTATCCAGACAGTGGTCTCTCCTCATAGATAGTTAGTATCCAGACAGACAGTGGTCTCTCCTCATAGATAGTTAGTATCCAGACAGTGGTCTCTCCTCATAGATAGTTAGTATCCAGACAGACAGTGGTCTCTCCTCATAGATAGTTAGTATCCAGACAGACAGTGGTCACTCCTCATAGATAGTTAGTATCCAGACAGTGGTCTCTCCTCATAGATAGTTAGTATCCAGACAGACAGTGGTCACTCCTCATAGATAGTTAGTATCCAGACAGACAGTGGTCTCTCCTCATAGATAGTTAGTATCCAGACAGACAGTGGTCTCTCCTCATAGATAATTAGTATCTCACACCCCCAGCTGGTCCTGACAGTAACCCCTCAACAACCTGCCAACCTCCTGATTGACCCTCTCCACCTGTCCATTAGCTTCAGGACTGTACCCAGAGGTGAGACTGACGAGACCCCTAGGCGTTCCATGAATGCTATCCATACATGTGAGGTGAACTGAAGGCCATGGTCTGACACAATGTCCTCCGGGATCCTGTAGTGCCGGAAGACATGTGTAAAAATAGCCTCCGCAGTTTGCCTAGCTGACGGGAGCCCAGGCAGAAGAATGGTGAGAATGGTGGAGTTCCCCTGGGAAGGGGGAAGATCAGTGACAAAGTTCACCAAGAGGTGAGACCAGGGTCATTGTGGAACCAGCAGGGGAAGGAGCTTTCTATAAGGGAGGTGTCTGGGTGTCTCTTAGACTGGACACAGATGGAGCAGGAAGAGACGTAAACCCGGGAGTCCCTAGCCAAGGTGGGCCACGATTACCTCTCCGTCAGGCAAGCGATGGTATGGCTTATCCCAGGATGACCCGACACAGTCACCGTGTGAGCCCAGGCAGGCAGTCCCGCATAACTGTGGGCACATAGGTGCGGTTCTCCAGGCGCTGGGTTCCATGCCGTATATCGCTGTATATCGGCGTCCACGGTCCCACACCACTGGCGCAATGTTATGGAATGGAGGGATGATGGGGGTCTCTCCCTCTCTCTACTCCATGTCATAGAGGCGAGACAGGACGTCCGCCTTCACGTTCTTCAAGCCTGGCCTATAAGAAAGTGTCAATTGGAACCTGACGAAGAAAAGAGCCCACCTGGCCTGTCTTGTGTTTAGCCTTTTCGCTGGCCTGATGTGTACCAGGTTGCGGTGGTCTGTCCACACCAGGACAGGGTGTTTGGACCCCTCCAGCCAGTGCCTCCACACCTTCAGAGCCTTCTTGAACGCCAAGTGTTCCCGGTCCCCAACATCGTAGTTCTTCTGGGCGGGGCTCAGCTGCTTGGAGTAGAAGGCGCAAGGCCGCAGCTTTGGAGGGGTTCACCACTGCCAGCACAGGAGCAGTGGTGAAGCGTGCCTTCAGTGTCTCGAAAGCCCTCTTTGCCTCCACCGTCCAACAAAACCGCTGGGGACCTCCTCTCAGCAGGGAGGTAAGAGGCGCAACAGCTGTGCTGAAGCCCTGGATGAACCTCCTGAAATAGTTGGCGTACCCCAGGAATCACTGGACTGCTTTCACGGAGTTGGGGATGGGCCATAACCTGACTGCGCCGACGCATTGCTCTTCCATCTCCACTCCCTCCGTGGATATGAGGTAGCCCATAAAGGACACAGACCGCTGGAAAAAACAAACACTTCTTTTGTTTAACCTCTTGCGGATCGAATCCCGTTCGAATCCCGGGATAGATTGGACAACATCCGGTGAAATTGCAGGGCGCCATATTCAAAAATACTAAATTCGTAATATTAAACAGTTATGAAAATACGTGTCTTACATCATTTAAAAGCTTAACCTGTCTCACTCCCCCGTTCCGCTAGCGGAACTCCTCCCACATTCCACTGAAAAGGCAGAGCGCGAAATTCAAAATCTATTTTTAAAAAATATTTAACTTTCACACATTAACAAGTCCAATACAGCATATGAAAGGTAAACATCTTGTGAATCAAGCCAACATGTCCGATTTTTAAAATGTTTTACAGGGAAGACAAAATATGTAAATCTATTAGCTAACCACGTTAGCAAAAGACACCACTTTTCTAACTACATCAGTTTTTTACTCCATCACCAGCTATCACTAATTCGACCAAATAAAGATATATATAGCCACTAACCAAGAAACAACTTCATAAGATGACAGTCTGATAACATATTTATTGCATAGCATATGTTTTTTTTGAAAAATGTGCATATTTATGGTATAAATCATAAATTACATTTCAGCTACAATCAGAAATTGCACCGAAAGCAGCCATAACATTTACAGACACCAACGTCAAATACCTAATTACTCCTCATAAAACATTTCTGAGAAATACATACTGTGCAATAATTGAAAATCAGGATTCTTGTGATTCCAGACATTATTTCCGATTTATTAAATGTTTTACAGCGAAAACAAAATGTAGCGCTATATCAGCATAGCCACAATAGCCAGACACACTTGGGCGCGCACGACCAGTTGACATGCACGACAGATATATGAAATAACATTATAAATTGGGTCTTACTTTTGATGATCTTTCATCAGAATGTTGATCAATGTGTCCTTTGTCCAGATGAGTCGTTGTTTGGATTCAGAATGGCAACTTTCCCTCTTCATATAGCATAGGTACTGGTCGACTGGCACGGATCTGTCCAACGTAAAAAAGTCAGAGAACGGAACACGGCAAAACTCCCGAAAAAAATTCAAATAATCTGATTAACCTGTTGGGGATGGGGGCGCTGTTTAGACTATTTATGCTAATGTGGCTAATTTTTTAAACGGCTTCCCACAAAATCCTTGATCGTACAATATGCATATTATTATTATTATTGGATAGAAAACAGTCTATAGTTTCTATAGGAGTTGAAATTTTGTCTCTAAGTGGAACAGAGCCCATTCTACAGCAATTTCCCTGACATGGAGTCAGATTTGAGAAATGTTGGCCACTTTTCTGAAGTCAGTTAAAAGGGCACTGTCGTTGCTATGACTATACGGACACTTCTTACGTCTTCCCCTGGATGCCTTTACGTGATGACGATTCCAACGGGCTCGATTGCTCGTTCACAGGCCCTACAAATGAAAAAAACCTTTAGCTAGCAAGTCTTTTCTTGCTGCGTAACGCGCGTGGAAGACACCGACCCTCTCCTGTTCCAAGCGTTAGTTTAGCCTGTTATATTTCTCCGGTCATCTTTTCACTCGTTATAGGAGTTACAAACATCATAAAGTAGTTAATTTAAAGCGTTTTATAGCAATTTATATCCGTTTAGTGCGATTTTGGGACATTTATTTTTGCAACGATGTGAAAAGTTGGGCACGCTTTTCAGTTCATCCCGAACGTAGTTGACATTTCCACATGGCAAGAGGACAGCTTTCCACCAAAAGACGATTTCTCCCAAGAAAGGATCCTTTGCCCAAGATACTGATGGAAGAACAGCTCAAGGTAGGACATTTTTATTATGATAAATCGTGTTTCTGTCGAAACATTTTAGTGGCTTAGGACGCCATGTTTTTTGACGTAGCTTCGCTTGGCGCAAATTGTATTGAAAAGTAAGGATAAATTAAAAAATGTAATAACGCAATTGTATTAAGAATTAAATTGTCTATCAATCCCTGTCCACCCTATATT
Organism: Salvelinus fontinalis; assembly: GCF_029448725.1. NCBI lineage: Eukaryota > Metazoa > Chordata > Actinopteri > Salmoniformes > Salmonidae > Salvelinus > Salvelinus fontinalis. The sequence continues at coordinate 6,661,581 of NC_074704.1, forward strand.
TTTTAGTCACGTTTATGAGTATTTATGTATAAGAGTAGATCACTGTCTAAGTGGCGCAAGGACAAATTCTGACCAGCTGAGTTACATTTCACATTGTCTAACCATGATTTTGGTGGCTAAATATAAACATTTTCGATCAAACTGTATATGCATGTTGTAATGTGATGTTACAGGAGTGTCATCGGAAGAATTCTGAGAAGGTTAGTGAAAAAATTAATATCTTTTGGCGATGTTGACTTTTATCGCTCACTTTGGCTAGAATCAATGCTGGGCTGCTAATTGCTATGTGCTAAGCTAATATAACGATTTATTGTGTTTTCGCTGTAAGACACTTAGAAAATCTGAAATATTGTCTGTATTCACAGGATCTGTGTCTTTCGATTCGTGTATGCTGTGTATTTTTACGAAATGTTTGATGATTAGTAGTTAGGTAAACACGTTGCTCATTGTAATTATTCTAGTCCATTTGTGATGGTGGGTGCAATTGTAAACTATGCCATCTACCTGAAATATGCACTTTTTTCTAACAAAACCTATCCCATACCATAAATATGTTATCAGACTGTCATCTAATGAGTTTTTTTGTTGGTTAGGGGCTATAAATATCTTAGTTTAGCCGAATTGGTGATGGCTACTGGTGTTGGTGGACAAATAAAAGATGGTGGATTATGCTAATGTGTTTTTAGGTAATAGATGTACATCTTTACATATTGTGTCTTCCCTGTAAAACATTTTAAAAATCGGAAATGTTGACTGGATTCACAAGATCTGTGTCTTTCATTAGCTGTATTGGACTTTAATGTGTGAAAGTTAAATATTTTAAAAAGATATTTTTTTTGAATTTCGCGGCACTGGTTTTTCAGTGGGGGGGGGGGGGGTGTGCCGCTAGCGCCACGCTGATCCTAGACAGGTTAAACTATATTGAAAAAACATACATTACGATGATATGGTCACATTTATCAAATAAAATCCGAGCAGGAGATTGTTGACGTCCGAAACGGCAGCAAAACAGAACGCAATCTTACTTCCAAGTCGCGCGCTTCAGAGTTCCGGAAGTGGACGGTCACGTCAAAGAAATAGCTTTTATTCCACCTCAGAACAAGATGAACACAAAATTTCTTCTCTCACATCCTCTTGAGACCCAGAGGAAGGCGTATGAAGTGTACGTAGGGTCATACGTATCATGACCATGTATAGGCATAACGTTGAAGAGAGCATAGATTTCTGACATTCTACTTCCTGGTCAGGGAAGGTGCTGCCAAATGACTTCTGTTCCACTCAGAGAAAAAATTCAAACGTTTTTAGAAACTAGAGGTTGTTTTCTATCCAATAGTAATAATAATATGCATATTGTACGAGCAAGAATTGAGTACGAGGCCCTTTAAATTGCATACGATTTTTCCCAAAGTGAAAACAGCACCCCCTGGTCCTGATCAGGTTAACTTCTTGTTAATCCAGCCGCTTTGTCAGATTCTAAAAAGGCTTTACGACGAAAGCGATTATATGAGGACAGCTCCCCGCATACATTACATTCATTTTCCAATAAAGCAGATGCATCGCGAAAGTCAGAAATAGCGATAAAATAAAAAATTCTCCAAACAAGTCAAACAACGTTTCTAATCAAACCTCAGGTACCCTAATACGTAAATTAACGATAAAATTTAAAACGGAGAATAGTTATTGTCATTACTGGAGATAAACAAGGAAGTATGCGCATTCACCGGAACACGTAAACAAACACTACAGCCAAAATGGGAGCCTCTTAGAAAACTACAAATTCTAGCAAATTTTTCCACAAACGAGGCTGAAACTCGTTATAAAGACTGTTGACATCTAGTGGAAGCCCTAGGAACTCCAATCTGGGAGGATTTCCCTTCATATTAAAAAAGACAGCTATTGGATTCAATCGTGGGCTGAATTTTATTTTATGGTTTGTCCTTGGGTTTTCGCCTGCCATATCAGTTCTGTTATACTCACAGACATTATTCTAACATTTTTGGAAACTTTAGAGTGTTTTCTATCCAATACTGCCATGCATATGCATATCCTAGCTTCTGGACCCGAGTAAGAGGCAGTGTACTTTAGGCACCTCATTCATCCAAACTTCCAAATACTGCCCCCTAGCCTTAAGAAGTTAACATATAGATCATGCTCCAACAGTCTTCCCAGCACAAACCTGACTAACGAGACATGCTGGGCGCGGTCAGTAGAATAGACCACTATGCCCCGTCCCAGCATGTCCCGAAAAACCTTGTTGATAAAGGCCTGGAAGACTGAAGGAACATTAGATAGTCCAAAAGGTATCACGGGATACTCGTAATGGCCCGTGGTTGTGTAAAAGGCCGTTTTCCATTTGTCACCTGAACGAATGTGCACAGATTGTAGGCGCTGCTCATGTCCAGTTTTGTGAAGTACTGCACCCCGTGCATTTGTTTGATAATGTTTGGGATGAGGGGTAAAGGATAGCTGAACTTGAAGGTAAATTTATTCAGAGTTTGATAATCAATGCAGGGGCGCAGTCCCCCATCTTTCCTTTTAACAAAGAAGATGCTTGAGGGAGACTGGGGGCATAGAGAGGCAGATAAAACTCTGATGGAGGCTCTCCTGTACGTAGGTCTCCATTGCCTCGGTCTCCGCATAGGAGAGGGGGTAGATGTGTCCACTCCGGAGGGCTGCGTCAGACAGCAGGTCAATGGCACAGTCACAGGGGCGATGAGGAGGCAGGCGTGTAGCCTGGGTCTTAGAGAAAACCCGGTGCAGATCCTGGTATTCCTCCGGTAACTCCACTTGAGGGGCGTGGTCCGGACTTTCCACCGTGTTGGACACCGCCAGACACCTCCACTGACACTCCTGGGTTGGTGCAGGAGAATTCCCTGGCTTGTCACCTCCTCGCCTATTTGTGGATAGATGGCAGTTCGGGGAGAAATGACCCCTTTCTCCACAATAGGAGCTGAGGCCCAGATTCCTCCTCCTTATCCTACACTCTGCTTCGGGCAAAACGTGCAGAGCCCACCTCCATCGGCTCTGGCCACGAAGCAGATGTAGCCATAAGCTCCAGATTCTGCGCATGTCTTCGTCGGGACCGCAGGAGGTTGTCCAAATGAATCGCGATGCTGTTGAGCTGGTCGAGTGCCAGGTTGTCATCAGAGCAGGCTAATTCAATCTGTACCTCCTCCTGCAGTCCGCTGCGGAACACGGTGACCAGAGCCGACTCATTCCATCCGATGGAGGCAGCGATGGTCAGGAACTCCAGGAAAACCACTGAGGCAGTCCTAGATTCCTGGCGTAGTTGGAGTAGGCGCTCATCCCCCTCTTGGCTCTCCACAACATGATCAAACACCGAGCAGAAGAGGTGGATGAAGTGCTCGTAGGACTCGACCTCGGGTCCCCCCATTTCCCAGACCACGGCCCCCCAGTTTAGGGCTCATCCGGTCAGTGCCGAGATGACAGTGGAAACCCTGTCTCTCCTTGAGACAGCCTCGTCGTGGCGAGTGAGGTACAGGTTGCATTGCAGAAGGAATCCCTTGCATCTCGCTGGCGTGCCGTCAAAGCGCTCAGGGAGGGACAGGGGTATTCAGCGGGCCGGCTCAGATGGGACGGAGGCAGGTCGTGGTGTGGGGGCTGGTGCCGGAACCGGTGCTGGAGACTGGAGGCACTGCACACTTCCCTCACGACGCAGGATGGTTGCCAGCACGCTCTCCATGGAGCTGCCGAGTCTGGATAGACAGTCCTCGTGATGCTGGACTGTCCCTCCGATGGTCTCCAGCTCGGCCTTTCCCGCTGTCTCCATTAGATGGGTTGGTTATTCTGTCACGTTGTCTAAAGATTGGAGACATGCACAGGAATACATAATAGGGTTTTTTATTTTCTCCACCCAAACAAAACAGAGAGGTGTAAACCTCTAAATAATACAAAGGACGAGACCTGGGGGAGATATTTTTTATTACGTTACTTAGATTGACACAGGCGGATCAATTGACTATTATTAGTATATTATTAATGACCTTGAAGAGATCAGAGTACTTGATCCTGAATCGATAACCGTCACAGCCATTCTCCAATCACAAAGGTTATGCAAATATTAGAACTATATCAGATTTTTTTTTGCTCCATGGAACTCGTTGGTGTCTGGTTGCGAGGGTGTGGAGGATATAATGGCACAGATGAGATAAAGTCAAGGACCGGTAAACCATGCCTGTATATCCTCCAAACACCAGCTTCGAGGGTATTATCACTTTTATACAACTGGTTACCAACATATTCACATTTTGATTCACATATTTTCATTTAAAAAGGTTATTTTGATGAATTTATTCATACTATTTAATCTTTCCACAATATATAGTTCCGACACAAATCTAGGGTTGCTACCCAAGCCGGCTGGACGTTTGTTCTATCGCTTTTGTTGCTAGAGACAACCAACTGGCTGGCAACGTTCTTATCCCTTGCTTGCTAGCTAGCAAACTACGGCTAACTTATAGTCACGTCAAAAATTGCAAGCAGAATAACAGCAAAGTAGCTGCATTTGCATTTGCTTAAAGTCACGCCCTGGCCGTAGAGAGTTTTTTTCCCTCTATTTTGGTTAGGCCAGGGTTTGACTAGGGTGGGCATTCTATGTTCTATTTTCTATGTTCTTGTATTACTTTGTTATGGCCAGGTATGGTTCTCAATCAGGGACAGCTGTCTATCGTTGTCTCTGATTGGGAACCATACTTAGGTAGCCCTTTTTCCCTCCTTTCTTTGTGGGATCTTGTCTTTGTGTTGTGTGCATTAGTTTACACAACAAAGCTGTTTGTTCGTCGTACTGTTTATTGTTTTTGGTGGACGTCTTAATAAAGAAGAATGTACGCCTACAACGTTGCACCTTGGTCTCATCATTCCGACAAACAACGTGACACTTAAGTTGTTTTCTTGAGACATTTATTTGGATACATCCATAACAATGAGCTAATGCTCACTCGTCAGGACACTTTTGTTCAGGTGAGAAAGATGTAGAGTTTGAGAGCAGCATGTTATTAGGCACACCTGTTTAAAATGGTATGCATGTGTTCAGTGCGTGATATTGGAAATACAGTGGGGAGAACAAGTATTTGATACACTGCCGATTTTGCAGGTTTTCCTACTTACAAAGCATGTAGAGGTCTGTAATTATCATAGGTACACTTCAACTGTGAGAGACGGAATCTAAAACAAAAAAACAGAAAATCACATTGTATGATTTTTAAGTAATTAATTTGCATTTTATTGCATGACATAAGTATTTGATCACCTACCAACCAGTAAGAATTCCGGCTCTCACAGACCTGTTAGTTTTTCTTTAAGAAGCCCTCCTGTTCTCCACTCATTACCTGTATTAACTGCACCTGTTTGAACTCGTTACCTGTATAAAAGACACCTGTCCACACACTCAATCAAACAGACTCCAACCTCTCCACAATGGCCAAGACCAGAGAGCTGTGTAAGGACATCAGGGATAAATTGTAGACCTGTACAAGGCTGGGATGGGCTACAGGACAATAGCCAAGCAGCTTGGTGAGAAGGCAACAACTGTTGGCACAATTATTAGAAAATGGAAGAAGTTCAAGATGACGGTCAATCACCCTCGGTCTGGGGCTCCATGCAAGATCTCACCTCGTGGGGCATCAATGATCATGAGGAATGTGAGGGATCAGCCCAGAACTACACGGAAGGACCTGGTCAATGACCTGAAGAGAGCTGGGACCACAGTCTCAAAGAAAACCATTAGTAACACACTACGCCGTCATGGATTAAAATCCTGCAGCGCACGCAAGGTCCCCCTGCTCAAGCCAGCGCATGTCCAGGCCCGTCTGAAGTTTGCCAATGACCATCTGGATGATCCAGAAGAGGAATGGGAGAAGGTCATGTGGTCTGATGAGACAAAAATAGAGCTTTTTGCTCTAAACTCCACTCGCCGTGTTTGGAGGAATAGAAGGATGAGTACAACCCCAAGAACACCATCCCAACCGTGAAGCATGGAGGTGGAAACATCATTCTTTGGGGATGCTTTTCTGCAAAGGGGACAGGACGACTGCACCGTATTGAGGGGAGGATGGATGGGGCCATGTATCGCGAGATCTTGACCAACAACCTCCTTCCCTCAGTAAGAGCATTGAAGATGGGTCGTGGCTGGGTCTTCCAGCATGACAACGACCCGAAACACACAGCCAGGGCAACTAAGGAGTGGCTCCGTAAGAAGCATCTCAAGGTCCTGGAGTGGCCTAGCCAGTCTCCAGACCTGAACCCAATAGAAAATCTTTGGAGGGAGCCGAAAGTCCGTATTGCCCAGCGACACCCCCGAAACCTGAAGGATCTGGAGAAGGTCTGTATGGAGGAGTGGGCCAAAATCCCTGCTGCAGTGTGTGCAAACCTGGTCAAGAACTACAGGAAACGTATGATCTCTGTAATTGCAAACTAAGGTTTCTGTACCAAATATTCAGTTCTGCTTTTCTGATGTATCAAATACTTATGTCATGCAATAAAATGCAAATTAATTACTTAAAAATCATACAATGTGATTTTCTGGATTTTTGTTTTAGATTCCTTCTCTCACAGTTGAAGTGTACCTATGATAAAAATTACAGACCTCTACATGCTTTGTAAGTAGGAAAACCTGCAAAATTGTCAGTGTATCAAATACTTGTTCTCCCCACTGTATGTATCTGATTGGATGCGCATGGTTTTATTGGCAGGCCTCATTGATTGTTGGCCATGGTATTCAATTGTTTTTCCTTTGAACAGGTGCAGATGGACTCAGCTTGGAATCTGCTATGTAGAATACACTGTCATCTTGGAAATTAACCTCTTTGTGATGTTAATGCTTATACTGACAAATTTCTCTTTACAATAACTAGAACGAACCCGCTTATCTTAACCTGTCTAGGATCAGCGTGGCGCTAGCGGCACTCCCCCCCCCCCCCCCCACTGAAAAACCAGTGCCGCGAAATTCAAAAAAAATATTTTTTTAAAATATTTAACTTTCACACATTAAAGTCCAATACAGCTAATGAAAGACACAGATCTTATGAATCCAGTCAACATTTCCGATTTTTAAAATGTTTTACAGGGAAGACACAATATGTAAAGATGTACATCTATTACCTAAAAACACATTAGCATAATCCACCATCTTTTATTTGTCCACCAACACCAGTAGCCATCACCAATTCGGCTAAACTAAGATATTTATAGCCCCTAACCAACAAAAAAACTCATTAGATGACAGTCTGATAACATATTTATGGTATGGGATAGGTTTTGTTAGAAAAAAGTGCATATTTCAGGTATATGGCATAGTTTACAATTGCACCCACCATCACAAATGGACTAGAATAATTACAATGAGCAACGTGTTTACCTAACTACTAATCATCAAACATTTCGTAAAAATACACAGCATACACGAATCGAAAGACACAGATCCTGTGAATACAGACAATATTTCAGATTTTCTAAGTGTCTTACAGCGAAAACACAATAAATCGTTATATTAGCTTAGCACATAGCAATTAGCAGCCCAGCATTGATTCTAGCCAAAGTGAGCGATAAAAGTCAACATCGCCAAAAGATATTAATTTTTTCACTAACCTTCTCAGAATTCTTCCGATGACACTCCTGTAACATCACATTACAACATGCATATACAGTTTGATCGAAAATGTTTATATTTAGCCACCAAAATCATGGTTAGACAATGTGAAATGTAGACAAGCTGGTAAAGAAAACGTCCTTGCGCCACTTAGACAGTGATCTACTCTTATACATAAATACTCATAAACGTGACTAAAAAATATAGGGTGGACAGGGATTGATAGACAATTTAATTCTTAATACAATTGCGTTATTACATTTTTTAATTTATCCTTACTTTTCAATACAGTTTGCGCCAAGCGAAGCTACGTCAAAAAACATGGCGTCCTAAGCCACTAAAATGTTTCGACAGAAACACGATTTATCATAATAAAAATGTCCTACCTTGAGCTGTTCTTCCATCAGTATCTTGGGCAAAGGATCCTTTCTTGGGAGAAATCGTCTTTTGGTGGAAAGCTGTCCTCTTGCCATGTGGAAATGTCAACTACGTTCGGGATGAACTGAAAAGCGTGCCCAACTTTTCACATCGTTGCAAAAATAAATGTCCCAAAATCGCACTAAACGGATATAAATTGCTATAAAACGCTTTAAATTAACTACTTTGTGATGTTTGTAACTCCTATAACGAGTGAAAAGATGACCGGAGAAATATAACAGGCTAAACTAACGCTTGGAACAGGAGAGGGTCGGTGTCTTCCACGCGCGTTACGCAGCAAGAAAAGACTTGCTAGCTAAAGGTTTTTTTCATTTGTAGGGCCTGTGAACGAGCAATCGAGCCCGTTGGAATCGTCATCACGTAAAGGCATCCAGGGGAAGACGTAAGAAGTGTCCGTATAGTCATAGCAACGACAGTGCCCGTTTAAATGACTTCAGAAAAGTGGCCAACGTTTCTCAAATCTGACTCCATGTCAGGGAAATTGCTGTAGAATGGGCTCTGTTCCACTTAGAGACAAAATTTCAACTCCTATAGAAACTATAGACTGTTTTCTATCCAATAATAATAATAATATGCATATTGTACGATCAAGGATTTTGTGGGAAGCCGTTTAAAAAATTAGCCACATTAGCATAAATAGTCTAAACAGCGCCCCCATCCCCAACAGGTTAACCGGAGATGCAACACTAGCCAACAACACAGTTAAATGAATCACTTCAAACTGATGCTGGAAAGACGGCAAACTAGTTTCATTTTACCTTTTTTAATTGACATTTCTTTGTATAAATCCATAATAATTATGCCAGCTGATTCATGAATTCGACTCATTGATAAACGCTGCCTGTCTGTCTTGTCCCGACTCCAAACACGTTCAATATTATGGGACAGCTGGAGATCGAATTTGAATATTGAAACAATGTTGCAAATGTCAGAGAGACAGACAGCAACGTTTATACAAATCTCCACTGTTGAAAACCAAATGTCTACTATACATGTGACATAATGTGTAGATAATATCTAGGTTAGTAAAATGGCGGCGGAGCAGGAAGCAGACGTTTTACGTGCCCCCAACCGACCTTATTCTTATCAGTATTTTTGAAACTGCTGTTGGTTAGGAACTCCTAAGTAAGAATTTCACTGGAAGGTCTCTACACCTGTTGTATTCGGCGCATGTGACTATTAACATTTGATTTGATTTGATGCTTTTAATGGTGGATATCAAGTTTACTAATTGCTTGTCTGGGCTGATGTGACAGTCAGATGGAACAGAGTAAAAAGGAATTTTAATGTCACAGATTTAGCCGGTGGTAACACGTGGAATTGGTTTTAATAATCAGCATTTAGGATTAGACCCACCCATTAATATGTAATGTTAGCTAAACAGACTGGTACCAAAGATACACTGCCACACCCTTTACTGGAAATGCACCTCCTTATGAGAAGGACTGTGAGTCTAGAATAAATGAAGTCATTAAATCAAAACCGTGCTCAGCATAAAACCACTGGAGCTGGCAAACTACAGTACAGACTGCAGCTATTTCAAGTGCAGACGCAAGGAAGAAGATGAACAGAAGTGATCCTCCAAGTGAGTACTACTGTTGTGCTTTTATACCTGTCTATTATGTCAGTTTCTAGATTATTTAACTGTTATACTGGTTTACTACTCAGACCATATACCACAGCCCATCGGGCATTATTGCCTAGCCCTTTACAATCGTACCCATATACAGGTTGAATATGGAAGACTTGGGCGCTGATAAGCACCTACATTGGAATGCAGTGGCTGTACAGTAACATGCTGTACATGACATCAGAGCTCAGGGTCTCTGCTTTACAGCTCTGTATTGGTATTGACTGACAGCCGTTCTGAATTGGAGCTCCGTGCAAGACAAGACATTTACCTACTGCTATTTGGGCAACTTTTGTACATTTAGGGGTCAGAGTGAGGGAAATTCTGTAAATTAAGAGGACTCGATGTATTTCGAAAGAGGAGACATTGAGGATTATAATAAATACCACTTTGATGTCTTACAAGCAAGCCAAACATCCGTGAGTCCAAATGTGCACTTCACATTTCCATATCATTAAACTAAACATTTATTAACACTGTTTGCAGTGGACCACACATCTGAATGCACTCATGACTCCATTCTATGCGAACCAAAATTACGATCTGCTTCTCTGAATTGCCTTGTGAAAGACTAACACTAAGATCGTATTTTATCATGTTGGCAATAGAACAAGCTTTTAAATAAAGCCCACCTGACACAGATTGTGATTTATCATGGGGTGTTTTTGAATTGCGTAAACAGTTATTGTGTGAAGGCGGGGATGAGGGGCTGTGTTCCAAACCAAACAACTACAAGTGTCCTTGTTCTAGTTCCTCAACAGACCAGATAGGAGAGAAAAAAATCACCTTATTGTTGATGACTGTTCCTGGAGTCATAAAAGTGCAATGACGTTACTTAGGAACATTGCACATTTTGGAGAGGTGTGTTGCCTCTTGGAAACACCAGATAGACCTCTCACTCAAACCCTTGTAATGTTTTTGTCTCATGTTGCACCTACCCGAATTTCCAATAACATTCTTATGTTACTGAATGTATCCAGAGTATTTCAGATTTAGAAAAGTACAGTAAATGTAAAAAGCACATAAATTCAACAGAGTAATCTCACTGGGAACATTTCAACGTCTACTCCATGTTGGTTCGTCGAAATTTCATTGAAATCATTCCTTTATCCTATCTACCAGTTTGTTCAGTGGTTGATGCAGTTCCAGATATGATGTGGCATGTTTTATTTGGCTTGTTTTATTTGTCTCAGTCTCCACTCAATAGCCCAACCATCAACCACATAGTAAAAGTAGCCATGCAGGTATTACATGGAATCACCAATCTCCTGGAACACAGCGTATACATTATGTCTGTAGTGCAATCATGCTCTTGTTAATTATTTTCACTAACTGTTATAATTTTATATTTTAAAGACCATTTTAAAACCTGTGTGTTTCCACAGATTCAGGGCTGCTCTCTGACCTGAGGATAGTTTTGGTGGGGAAGACTGGAGCAGGGAAGAGTGCAACAGGAAACACCATCCTTGGGAAGGAAGATGCGTTCAATGCAGAGGCTTCTCCAGTGTCTGTCACTGCAGAGACTAAGAAGGAGACTTTAAAATTGGATGGGAGGAAGATTGAAGTCATCGACACCCCAGGGCTCTTTGACACATCAGTGGATGCAGTGACGATGAAGGGAGAAATAGAAAAGTGTATTGAGAAGTCAGTCCCAGGACCCCACGCCTTCCTGCTGGTGATCAGACTGGGGAGGTTCACAGAGGAGGAGCAGAACACTGTGAAGTGGATCCAGGAGAACTTTGGAGAAGAAGCCTCAAAGTACACCATCATTCTGTTCACTGGTGAAGATCAGTTAAATGATAAATCAGTCAATGAGTTCCTTAAAGATAGCAAAGAGCTTCAGGGACTCATCAAGGAAAATGGAGACAGATACCATTCATTAACGATACCACCTCTCATTAACGATGGCAGATGTGACCGTACTCAGGTCTCAGAGCTGCTGAGGAAGATAGAGAAGATGGTGGAGGAGAGCACTACACCCATGAGATGTACCAGAAGGCTCAGAAATGGTTGAAAACCCCACACATCATCAAGATGGTTTTGACAGTTTTAGAAACATTCAGAAATAAAACGAAATCAGTGATTTCAAGTCCAGGACGTTTTTTGAAACGAATGGAAGAGGATTTGACACAACAGTTTAAATATTCAACTCAAGTAATGGTAGCAAAGGCTCTGAAATGGGTGATAGGGGCAGTGGTATTCCTGGTAGTGTGGCAGGCAGCAGAAGCCCCCAACTGGGAAGATGCATTGTGGTCCTTGACAAGAAGACTAGTATTTCTATGTGTAGTTCTGTCTCTATATGCAGTCTATTGTTGGTGGACTGGGAAGATAGACAGACTAAAAAGAAGGTGAATATCCAGGGAGAGGTCAAAAAATGTAGTGTTTCAATAGAGCAAGGTTATAAAGAACTTGTAGATAAAGGTAGATAGGATAAAGGAATGATTATGTTGGTGGCAGCATCACACACTGAAAGAACTGGTAGGCTCCCAGATATCATTCATTCTTAGGTCTAAATCAGTGGTTTTCAAACCTCTCCTCGGGGACCCCCAGATTTTTCACAATATTGTTGTAGTCCTGAACTAGCTAACCTGATTCACATAATGAAGAGCTTGATAACCAGTTGACAAGTACATGGAACAGCTGGGGGTCCCGGAGGAGAGGCTTGAAAATCCCTGTTCCAAATGTCTGTATTCATTTTCTACAAATGCATTCAATAGAACTGTGTCAATTTTATTAGAATAATTTAAAAAATGAATTGTGTCATGTATGTGTCCTTTACAGTATACTACATCCCATTTATCTTGTGATATTCCAATCTTTGATGATTAGATAACAGTTATTTAATGTTAGTGTCATAGTGTGTATTCAGTGTCTGTGATTTCCTTGATAATCAACAAGAATATAATAAAATTATATTATAATTAACTGATGTTGTCAACCGGCCAATTGGCTTGTTTTATTTGTCTCAGTCTCCACTCCATAGCCCAACCATCAACCACATAGTAAAAGTAGCCATGCAGGTATTACATGGAATCACCAATCACCTGGAACACAGCGTTTACATTATGTCTGTAGTGCAATCATGCTCTTGTTAATTATTTTCTTTAACTGTTATAATTTTATATTTTAAAGACATTTTTATAAACCTGTGTGTTTCCACAGATTCAGGAAAGACATCTGGAATAGTTCTGGTGGGGAAGACTGGAGCAGTCTTTCAACAGGAAACACCATCCTGGGGAGAAAGAGGTGTTTAAAGCAGAGGCGTCTCCAGTGTCTAGATAGAGGAGATGGTAGAGGGGAATGGAGGACAACACTACACTAGTGAGGTGTTTGAGAGGGCCCAGGAAATGCTTGTGTGGGTTATCAGTACATTGGTAAAAACGGTAGCATCGTGGTCTAAACCTTATATGATATTCACCCCAAGTAAATACATGTCCCTTGGAGAAAAGGTTAAACATTTGCGCTGATTAATAAATATCAGGGATGTGATGCAAAAAATGAATCAAGAAAATATAGTGGATTCAGGAGCAAATACAGGTTTTGATGTTTTTGTATCAACCCAAACCGTTTCAGTATCAAACCAAGCTGTTTCAGTATCAACCCAAGCTGTTTCAGTATCAACCCAAGCTGTTTCAGTATCAAACCAAGCCAGTTTCAGTTTCAACACAAGCCGTTTCAGTATCAACCAAGCTGTTTCAGTATCAAACCAAGCTGTTTCAGTATCAAACCAAGCTGTTTCAGTATCAACCCAAGCTGTTTCAGTATCAACCCAAGCTGTTTCAGTATTAAACCAAGCCAGTTTCAGTTTCAACACAAGCCGTTTCAGTATCAACCAAGCTGTTTCAGTATCAAACCAAGCTGTTTCAGTATCAAACCAAGCTGTTTCAGTATCAACCCAAGCAGTTTCAGTATCAAACCAAGCCATTTCATTATCAACCCAAGCCGTTTCAGTTTCAACCAAGCCTCCCCAGTTGCCCATATCCCAGCCACCATGGCAGCCACATTTACAAGCAATATTCCACCATTTGCAAGGACATCACTATATCTGACAGTGTGAACTGTTCTAGTAACTGCATATTTGCAGTGAATATAGGCTTAATGTTGATTAGTTAGAAGTACCAATAGATATATTTGCAGTATATACAGGCTTAATGTTGATGGGTTTGAAATACCAATAGATAGGGGAGATAAAATCCTGGTGATTCCACTGGTAATGATTTGATTGTGTTGACGTTGATTAGAGTACTGTACTGTTGATTAGAGTACTCTATTGTTGATTAGAGTACTGTACTGGCAGCGTCATTAAATAGTACCCGCAAAACACCAGTCTCAACGTCGACAGCAAAAAGGCGACTCCGGGATGCTGGCCTTCTAGGCAGAGTTCCTCTGTCCAGTGTCTTTTGCCCATCTTTTATTTTTTGGGGCCCGTCTGAGATATGGCTTTTTCTTTGCAACTCTGCCTAGAAACCAGCATCCCGGAGTCGCCTCTTCACTGTTGATGTTGAGACTGGTGTTTTGCGGGTACATGTCCTCTCACTCAGTTGTACATTGGGGCCTCCCACTTCTCTTTCTATTCTGGTTAGAGACAGTTTGCTCTGTTCTATGAAGGGAGTAGTACACAGTGTTGTACGAGAGCTTCAGTATCTTGGAAATTTCTAGCATGGAATAGCCTTAATTTCTTAGAAGAATAGACTGACGAGTTTCAGAAGAAAGGTCTTTGTTTCTAGCCATTTTGAGCCTGTAATCGATCCCACAAATGCTGATGCTCCAGATATTCAAGTAGTCTAAAGAAGGCCAGTTTTATTGCTTCTTTAATCAGATCAACAGTTTTCAGCTGTGCTAACATAATTGCAAAAGGGTTTTCTAATGATCAGTTAGCCTTATAAAATGCTAAACTTGGATTAGCTAACACAACATGCCATTGGAACACAGGAATGATGGTTGCTGATAATTGGCCTCTGTACGCCAATGTATGTATTCCACATTAAAAATCAGCCATTAACATTAACAATTAACATCAACATTAACAATGTCTAAACTGTATTTCTTGTCATTTTGATGTAATTTTTTTAAAGGACATTTCTAAGTGACCCCAAACTTTTGAACGGTATTAGATAAATGGTTCTATCCACCCCGTCTGATCTCCTGGACCCATATAGTGACAGATTTGAATCTACTTCCAGATACTGCTTTCTTCACCCTAAATGGTTCACAAGCTCCCTCTAGTGTAACACTTGTACCACACCACATGTGTAGGTCTGTAGTGAGTAATGTTATAATGTACTTACTCTATGGTGCATCACCAAAGAGCAGGACTATTATAACTTGACATTGGGAGATCAGCCATGTTGATTACCAGTATCTACATACCAATGGGTTTATTCCAGCATGCAATTGTTCGTGTTTGTTTATGGGGAGTACTTATTTTTTCATCAATCAGTTATTTTTCCATCAAACTTTATTTCAAATATCTACAATGCGTTCGGAAAGTATTCAGACCCCTTGAATTTTTCAATAATCTTCATACAACACCCCATAATAACAAAGCGAAAACAGGTTTTTAGACATTTTAGCAAATTTATTAAAAAATAAACAGAAATAACTTATTTACACATGTATTCAGACCCTTCCCTATGAGACTTGAAACGGAGCTCAGGTGCATCCTGTTTCCACTGATCCTCCTCACACCCCCATCCCTAGTGCCTGCATCAGAGTACGCCACATGGCCTTAAAATGTACCAATTTGCTTTTCTCTGTCACCCATGATATTTCAATAATAAATCATTAGATTTTTCCATTGTGTTAATGATGGCAGATTGACTTCCAAGTCTTTAGTACACATTTTTTTCTCAAGATGAGTGGTGAGAAGAGAATCTTCCAGCCCATTGGCTATCTCACTACACCCCTATATGACATGTCTTGAAATATGCTGGATTAAAGTACGTTTACATTGTAATACTTCTGTCAGCCAACTTTCTAGCTTCGCCCACAACTTTTTAACTTCTTAGCAATCCCAGAAAGCTGTGATTATTGAGTCATTGTCAGTTTTACACTTAAGACTTGACTTTGCCATTGTGTTGTAGAATTTGTGAATTTTGTCTCTTGTATAATAAATTCTATACAATAGTTAATACTGGATTAAGCTTACATTTTTGTTAAACTAATAGCCTGAGTGAAACTAATAGCCTGAGTGTCAGACTGTTTATGCCATCGGTCCAACTCCTTGTCACTCATTGTCATGGCTTGATAGTGAGCATATCAGACCTCAAGATAATACCCAGATGCAGACAGTTCGAATCACAGAGATTTATTTACAAAACAGGGGGCAGGCAAAGGGCAGTAATCCAGGGCAGGGTCCGTAAGGTACAGAACAGCAAGCAGGCTCAGGGACAAGACAGGCAGACTGGTCAAAACCTGGAGGACTAGAAATCAGGGACTGGTAGACTTGACAAGACGAACTGGCAACAGACAAACAGAAAACACAGGTATAAATACACTGGGGATAATGGGGAAGATGGACAACACCTGGAGGGGGGTGGAGACAAGCACAAAGACAGGTGAAACAGATCAGGGTGTGATAGAGCAATAACGTTGGAACGACTACAAACTAATCTGGGACCAGGAAAGACAACTCTATAGTTCCATTTTTAAAAAGCTGTTTGAATTGAAGTTTTTATCCTGAAGAACAAATTTGTCAGACACATTTCATTATTCTGTGGTCTACCTTCTGAATCTGGGAAGACAGCCAACGCTGTGAGGAGGAGGTTGATAACAGTGACCAGTCATCCAATCAGAATTCACTCTGCCTGTCCTGAATAATTATTTTTCTGCCTAGCAACACTCTTTGGTCTGCTGGGTCCCTCTAGAGGTGACCATGAACACAACAATAGATGAGAACAGTGCGTTATGTTGTTGCAATGCGTCTGTGTTTTGAAGGCCAGTGGTTCTCAACCTTTTCTGTTGCTGTACCACCAAATATATTTTGTTCTGCCTGGAGTAGCCCTGAGGTACTCCCTCGTGATTTTACCAGTAAACCTATGGTCTCATGAGTTCTCAAGTACCCCCTGTGGAGAGGCCCAGGGAGTAACCGTAGGGGCCCAATCAGTCCTGGTTGATATCCACTGGTACACTGCTGCCGTCTAGTGACCAAAGTCTAAATTGTGTCTGGGGTCGACTATTTCATGATAGCCTTTCTCTTGCATTTCAAAGATGGTACAATTTTTATTTTTTTAAACGTATGATTATCTTTTACCAGATCTAATGTGTCATTTCCTCCTACATTCATTTCACATTTCCACAAACTTCAACATGTTTATTTTCAAATGGTATCAAGAATATGCTTCATGTCCTGAGCTACAGGCAGTTAGATTTGGACATGTTATTTCATGCAAAAATTGCAAAAATGGGCGGATCCTTATCAAGCACGTAGAGTGACGAGAAGGATTCTTTATACTCACAAGAAAAAGTGATCGCTTTTAACAAAAACATGTGCATTACCATTGAATTGTAGTTAGAAATTCTAACATGTTTTATGGAATAGAGATGTTGTATGTTTTTGAACGATGTTAACATGACTGAGCAGAGTAGATTACTGTTCTATTTTATCTGTTCACGTAACGGGCAAAAGCCCTGTGCACCACGGTTCATGTTAATCAAACTCCCTCAGTGGAGGACTCAGGTAATCAAGACAATGTAACTGAGATCCTCCTTCAGAAGTGTGGACCTTTTAGAAAACACCACCGCCTATTCTGTCCACCACCTCCCTCTTCCTCTATTCACTCCCCTTCTTCTGAATCAGCACCATCTACAGGACAATAAGCAATACTGCAGACCAGCTATGATTTCAGGTCTTTTTGTGTGCTAATTAGGATGACATAAGTTTTAAAATGTAAAGAAATAGCCTAAATTCTTCAGCTTTTGCTCATGGGCGTGGAGAGGTGTGCCCCTTTCTGTCCTATAACGCCCAATTTCTGTGACCCTGTTAATTTGGTCGGGCACTTGTGAGCCAAAAAGGGTCCCAGAAACAGTGCTCCTGTCTTGAGGAGCAGACAGATAGGGAAGCCCTGGCTGCACAGACCAGAGTCTGAGGGACCTTTTCTTGTAAACAAGCTGTTGTTTTAGACACTTCCCCTCTTTCTGGTCTTTTAGAGGTCACTGTAGAGCGTATGTGTGGTCTTTTAGAGGTCACTGTAGAGTGTATGTGTGGTCTTTTAGAGGTCACTGTAGAGTGTATGTGTGGTCATTTAGAGGTCACTGTAGAGTGTATGTGTGCTCTTTTAGAGTTCACTGTAGAGCGTATGTGTGGTCTTTTAGAGGTCACTGTAGTGTAGAGCGTATGTGTGGTCTTTTAGAAGTCACTGTAGAGTGTATGTGTGGTCGTTTAGAGGTCACTGTAGAGTGTATGTGTGGTCATTTAGAGGTCACTGTAGAGAGTATGTGTGGTCTTTTAGAGTTCACTGTAGAGCGTATGTGTGGTCTTTTAGAGGTCACTGTAGAGCAGGGGTGTCAAAGTCAAATGGACGGAGGGCCAAATAAAAAATTTAGCTACAAGCCGAGGGCCGGACTGTTCGAATGTTCATTGAAATTTTTTTAAATGACGCATATAGTCTAGTGAACCTAATTGAACCTACTGAAAACCTAACAAATATATTCCAATATGATCAGATAAATAAAGCAATATTTTCTTATGGCTCTGTCAGTAATCTTTAATTTTCAACAGACACAAAATACAAATTTCCTT
The DNA here is from genome assembly GCF_029448725.1 of Salvelinus fontinalis. Classification (NCBI taxonomy): domain Eukaryota; kingdom Metazoa; phylum Chordata; class Actinopteri; order Salmoniformes; family Salmonidae; genus Salvelinus; species Salvelinus fontinalis. The sequence goes on from NC_074704.1 coordinate 6,679,995, forward strand.
TATATAAAAATCCCCATAACATGAACATTAAATGAAAGAAACCGGTATTCAAGGCACCATCAGTAGCCTATATTTTCTATTTTAGCAAAAGTGGGCTAAATTTACTTCAAAGAAAAAAACAATAATAGCAATTTTCTATCATCCACTCAACTGAAATATTTTTAAAATATAATTGGATTGAAATACAATAAAATAAAGTGCAAAAATCTATTAATCAAAAACAACACTTTGTTTAAGGAGAAGTAACATGCAGTGAAAACAAATATTAAACTTTAACTTTTAAACTTGAACTGAGTAAAAACTCTAAATATGTGATTGCACAGTAATGTTCACTTGTTTGAGGTTGAGGGTGATACTTGGTGGTGTCCCATCTTTTCCACAAGTTCATCAATGTTCGGGGTAAGGCTCTGAGCTGAGGAAATCCTCAGAATTGAGTGGAGGTGTTCAGCAGTAAGTCGACTTCTGTGTGATGTTTTGTTCAGGTTCATCAAAGAAAACAGTTGTTCACACAGGTATGTGCTGCCAAACATAGACAACGTTTGAGCAGCCTGGATGCGCAGCTGGGGCATTGTGTCGGGGAGGAAACGGGCGAACTCCGCAGCACCCACTGCCGCATATTTTGCCCTCAGTGCATCATTGCATTGGAGGTCAATCAACTCCATTTGGAGGTTTGGTGGTGAGCTTTCCACGTCAACAGCAAATGGGTTACCGAGCAGTTCCAACCTGCTTTTTTGTGCTTCAAAGTCAGCAAATCGGCGTCGAAAGTCAGCGGCAAGCATACCTATTTTATCAGCCAACTGTGCGCTCGGGAACGCACTGGTAGAGAGCTTCTCTTTCATGGTCTGGCAGCTGGGAAAGTGGCTCAAATTTTCTTTCCGCATCTGCGTCTCCCACAGAGTCAGTTTGGTTTTAAATGCCTTCACTGTACTGTACATATCAGAGATGACATGATCCCGACCCTGCAGCTGCAAGTTCATTGCATTCAGATGACTCGTAATGTCACACAGAAAAGCCATTTCACACAGAAACATTTCGTCTCGGAGTTGTGTTGTGTCTTTCCCTTTGCTGTCCAAGAACAGACAAATCTCCTCACGAAGCTCGAAACATCTTTGAAGCACCTTTCCCTGGCTTAGCCATCGCACCTCTGTGTGATAAGGCAAATCACCATGCTCCGTTTCTAACTCCGTCAGAAATGCCTTGAACTGGCGGTGATTCAAACCTTTGGCTCTGATAAAGTTAACTGTGCGCGTGATGATGCTCATTACATGCTCCATTTTCAAGGCTTTACCGCACAACGCTTCCTGGTGTATGATACAATGATAAGCTGTCAGCTCACCTGTCGCGTTTTCCTCTTGCATCTTTTCCCGTATCTTCGCCACCAGTCCGCTCCTGTGTCCACACATCGCAGGTGCTCCGTCGGTTGTCAAACCCACGAGTTTTTCCCAAGGCAGCTCCATCTCATTTACACATCTTGACACCTCTTCATACAAATCATGCCCCGTAGTTGTGCCATGCATAGGACGTAAAGCCAAAAACTCCTCTGTCACGCTTAGGCTGGAGTCCACTCCGCGGATGAAAATTGACAACTGGGCAATGTCAGAAATGTCGGTGCTCTCATCCACAGCCAAGGAATATGCAATGAAATCTTTTCCCTTTTTCACAAGCTGCTCTTTTAGATTGATGGACAACTGGTCTACTCTCTCGGCAATGGTGTTTCTGCTCAGACTCACATTTAAAAAGAGTTGCCTTTTTTCTGGGCAAACTTCGTCACAAACTTTAATCATGCAGTTTTTGATGAAATCCCCCTCCGTAAATGGCCGGGCTGATTTAGCGATCTCTTCTGCCAAAATAAAACTGGCCTTGACAGCAGCCTGGCCTTGTGATTTGGCTTTTTTGAACAGAGCCTGTCGAGATTTGAGGCCTCGTTTTAATTCCTCTGCCTTTTGTAGCCTTTGTTCCATGTCCATATTCTTGTTTTTGTCCGCATGTTTCGTTTCATAATGTCGTCTCAGATTATACTCTTTCAGTACCGCCACACTTTCTCCACACAGAAGACACACAGGTTTTCCAGCTACCTCCGTGAACATATACTCCGACTCCCACCTTGTTTGAAACCCCCGGTTCTCAGTGTCCACCTTCCGTTTTGCCATTTTTGATGGGTATCTGAAAGTTAATTTTACTGTGATGCTGACGACTGCTGTGCCAATAAATATTGAAATGAAGCAGCCTACTGCTCGGTGCGTCACCGTTGCATTGTGGGAAATGTAGTATTGGTGCGTGTAAAAGATCTGCGGGCTGCCGGCTTGCTGCGGTCTGCGGGCCGGTTCTAATAATAAATCAAGATCATCCCAGGGGCCGTAAAAAACCTTCTCGCGGGCCGGATGTGGCCCGCGGGCCTTGACTCTGACATATGTGCTGTAGAGTGTATGTGTGGTCTTTTAGAGTTCACTGTAGAGCGTATGTGTGGTCATTTAGAGGTGACTGTAGAGCGTATGTGTGGTCATTTAGAGGTCACTGTAGAGCATATGTGTGGTCTTTTAGAGTTCACTGTAGAGCGTATGTGTGGTCTTTTAGAAGTCACTGTAGAGTGTATGTGTGGTCTTTTAGAGGTCACTGTAGAGCGTATGTGTGGTCTTTTAGAGGACCAAACAACAGCTAGAAACCCCCACCTGACATGAAGGTGAGAAATGTTCTGATACCTTCCAACCAGAGAGAGACCTGAGATGTTATGATGACATAGTTGTTATTGTGTTATTATGATGACATAGTTGTTATTGTGTTATTATGATGACATAGTTGTTATTGTGTTATTATGATGACATAGTTATTTTTGTGTTATTATGATGACATAGTTGTTATTGTGTTATTATGATGACATAGTTGTTATTGTGTTGTTATGATGACATAGTTGTTATTGTGTTATTATGATGACATAGTTGTTATTGTGTTGTTATGATGACATAGTTGTTATTGTGTTGTTATGATGACATAGTTGTTATTGTGTTGTTATGATGACATAGTTGTTATTGTGTTCTTATAATGAGATAGTTATCTACTAAGCTGTATGACATTTGACATTTTGATTTGATTTTGAATTTTAAAAACCGTTGAAGTATACCAAAAAAATGAAAATAAATGATTAGCCCATACATAGGCATCGCATAACTGATTCACTACATGGATCTCAAAAATCTAAATGAAGTTTGTTCTGAAGTGTCTGTCCTATATCTGAGAAAGATCAGAAAAATTTTGTTAAGATTTTGTTTTACTTGTATTTAACCCCTTAGTTTTGGAACTAAACAGTCTCCATATATACTTCTATTAATTATTTCAACTGATACCGGGGGACATTCAGATGAGGTGTGTGAGGCCTGTGTGCGTCCTAGAGCAATCCTACCAACATGCACCTGTTCAGAGGGTAGATTACTCGTTAGATATTACTGCATGGTCGGAACTAGAAGCACAAGCATTTCACTACACCCGCAATAACATCTGCTAACCATGTGTATGTGACCAATACATTTGATTTGATTTGAGAGGTGATAATAGTGTGTAGCCAAACTGTTCGGACGCTACAGACAGAAGTTGGCAGATCAGCTGTACCAAGGTCAGACGAGTCCCAAGACGCTTGTGGAGGTCGTAGAGCAAAACGGAGAACATCATTTTGTTCGCCGTGTGAGTCTCATCTTTCTATAGAGGGGTCATAATAGTTTGTTGGTAATACAGGACATTTCCACGACAGGGTCATAATAGTTTGTTGGTAATACAGGACATTTCCACGACAGGGTCATAATAGTTTGTTGGTAATACAGGACATTTCCACGACAGGGTCATAATAGTTTGTAGTTTGTTCGCCGTGTGAGTCTCATCTTTCCATTAAGGGGTCATAATAGTTTGTAGTTTGTTCGGATGCTACAGACGGTGTTGCGAGAAGACCGATTTTCAGGACATCTCATGGTCTGACAAACACTGCTCTAGCTCTGTCACATTTCACAACAGATGGGGAAGTGTGACATAGGCTTTATAAAAAAAACATTGTGTTACACGAGCATTGTATAAAACAATATAAAGCTATCACATATAAAAAAAAATGTTAATAAACAATAGATATATAAATAATAAATAAATCCAGAGAGACACAAAAATTATGCTACGCGACAGACAAGTTACATTTTGACAAATACAGTAGACACTTAGATAGTTGATAATTTGGTATTTATACCTTTGTAGTTGTAACAGACCTCATTCAGTTTGGGTGCATTCATAGGATGGAGCATAATTGGCACAGCATTGTCCAGGGTAGAGTTTGGCCGGGGTGGGACGTAATTTTAAAGAAGAATTTGTTCTTAACTGACTTGCCTAGTTAAATAAAGGTTAAATAAATAAAATAAATATATCTGAATTGACCTAGATTTCACGGCTGTTGAAAGGAGAGGACCAAGGTGGAGCGTGGTGAGCGTTCATTTTCTTTATTTTAATCAAAAATGACGCCGAACAAAAACAATAAACACTACAAAAACAAACCGTGAAGCTCAAAGGCTATGTGCCCTAAACAAAATCAACATCCCACAAAGAAAGGAGGGAAAAAGGGATACCTAAGTATGGTTCCCAATTAGAGACAACGATAGACAGCTGTCCCTGATTGAGTACCATGCCCGTCCAAAACATAGAAATACAAAATCATAGATAACAAACATAGAATGCCCACCCTAGTCACACCCTAGCCTAACCAAAATAGAGAATAAAAACCTCTCTATGGCCAGGGCGTGACACTGTCTTTGTAAATAATATTTTTTCTTATCTGACTTGCCTAGTTAAACAGAGGTCAAATTAAAATTAAAAATAGGCACCAAAACATAAATGTTTAGAGAAGCTTGGAGATTATTCCACAAGTAAGGTGCAAAGAGCTGATTTACCTAACTCTGTACTGACCAAAGTAATTTTCAGAGATAGCCATCCCTGAGAATGTGATGATAACTCCAACTCGTACGTCTAATGGTTTTTGTAGATCTTACCTACAGATGGAGTTTACAGTATGTCAAAGAGCTTTATAAAGGCAAAGAGAGAAAATTATTGACCTACGTCACCTCAAAGAGGGTCAGCCTACTTTATGATAGAGAATGCAGTGATGTGTACTGAACCTGTACCCATAATAATACAAAGTTCTCTATGGTCAAATGCATCTAATGGCTTTAATAAAGTGGCACCTGCATTCATAAAGATGATTTCGCCATAGTCTAGGACCAGTAAGAACATTGATTAAATGATCTGCTTTGTACTATTAAGCAAGAGGCCTGACCTATTTCTATAGAAGACCCTTTTCATACTCAGCATCTTATTAAAACCTGTTAGGGCTGCAAGCCCGAGGCCGGTACACTTATGACAACATCCAGCTCATGTGCAGGGCGCGAAATTCAAAATCTATTTATTTTTAATATTTATTAACTTTCACACATTAACAAGTCCAATACAGCATTTGAAAGATAAACATCTTGTGAATCCAGCCAACATGTCCGATTTTTAAAATGTTTTACAGCGAAAACACCACGTATATTTATGTTAGTTCACCACCAAATACAAAAGAGGACAGACATTTTTCACAGCACAGGTAGCATGCAGGTAGCATGCACAAAGCCAACCTAACTAACCTAGAACCAACCAAACTAACCTAGAAACAACTCCCTCAGATGACAGTCCTATAACATGTTACACAATAAATCTATGTTTTGTTCGAAAAATGTGCATATTTGAGCTATAAATCAGTTTTACATTACTGCTACCATCATAGCTACAGTCAGAAATAGCACGGGAGTAGCCAGAGTAAATACAGACACCAACGTCAACTGCCTAATTACTCATCATAAAACATTTCAGAAAAATATATGGTGGATAGCAAATGAAAGACACAGATCTTGTGAATACAGCCAATATTTCCGATTTTTTAAGTGTTTTACAGCGAAAACCCAATATAGCGTTATATTAGCTTACTGCAATAGCTAACACACAGCAGCATTGATTCCAAGTAATCGGTAGCGATAGCACAGTTCGACAGATATATGAAATAGCATCCCAAATCGGGTCCTACCTTTGTTGATCTTCCATCAGAATGTTGTACAATGGGTCCTTTGTTCAGAACCGTCTTTATTTGGACCCAGAACGAACTCTTTCCCTCTTGAATTAGCAAGCACACTGGCCATGCGACGCTAACCTCTCCTTCCTGAGCAAAGTCATACAACGCATCACGCCTAAACTCCCGAATAAATTTCAATAATATAATAAAACTATATTGAAAAAAACATACTTTAGGATGATATTGTGACATGTATCAAATAAAATCTAAGCCGGAGGTTGTATTCGCCCATAACGACGGGTTTCCAGAAGGTGATTCCAGGTCCTACTTCGCGCTCTCGAAAAAAATAATAATGGCGGACCTCTCATTCCAAGAGGGTGTATTCAATCTCTGAACAAGATAATCAACTAATTTCTGCTCTCACTTCCGCTTGACACCCAGGGGAAGGTGTATGACGTGTATCTATAGTCCTAAGTGACATGCCCTTTTATAAACAAGCTCTTGAACAAGGACCTCGCTTTTGGAAATCTCACTTCCGGATAGGAAATGGGCTGCAGAAAGAGTTCTGTTTCACTTAGAGAAATAATTCAAACGGTTTTAGAAACTAGAGAGTGTTTTCTATACAATAGTAATAATAATATGCATATTGTACGAGCAAGAATTGAGTACGAGGCCGTTTGAAATGGGCACCTCTTTCCAGGTTACTCAATACTGCCCCTTCAGCCATAACAGTTACTAACTCATCAATATGTTTTTAGAAGACAGATTAACGTCTGTATTGTACATATACACCATACTAGGTACATACACTTCAATCAGAATCATTTTGTGAACTCTAGAAAAAAAACATATACTTAGTTTTACATGTCTTCAATAATGATTTAAGATCAATAAAGGTTTCACTGCAAAATAATGTAAGCAAAATGTAGTTCAGATAGAGCATGATCAGCAGGTAACAGGTTATTATTATTATTATTATATTTATATTGTTTTGACCCAAAAATATTGCTAATGTATACAATATAGTTCTTTATTAGACATTCTAACATTTAACACACTGCGTAGGTTGTCACGTTGTCTAAATATTGGAGACAGGTGCAGGAATACGTAATAGGGTTTTTATTTTCTACACCCAAGCAAAAGAGCGAGGTGTAAACCGAGGTGTACACGTAGCATGGAAGCCGATACAATTAACACAGGTACTCACAGGACCAACGGACATGGTAACAGAGGGCACATATATAACATACTATATAACATACTAATCAGGCGGAATGGGAACCAGGTGTGGTAATAACAAGACAGTCCGGGGTCGGTGGTAATGAATCCAGTTCAGTGAAGTACATCTCCTGGAGCTGGTGATTGGTATGAGCAGCAGTACCGGGGGGATCCGTGACAGTACCGCCCACTCCCGCCCCCGACGCGCTGCACTAGCAGGGGGACGACCCCAGGGATGCGGTGCCGGTCGGTCAGGGCGCCGAAGGTGAAAATCCCTGGTCAGTGAAGCGCTCAGGATGTCCACCGCAGGAACCCAGCACCGCTCCTCTGGGCAGTACCCCTCTCAGTCGATGAGGTACTGGAGACGCCCGACACCTCGAATCCAAGTACGCCGGACCTCCCTCAATGTCCAGAGGACGAGGCGGGGCTTCACTGGGACCAGCCTCAGCGAGGACACCAGGCACTAGTGGCCCGAGGAGATGTACATGAAAAGTCGGGTTAATGCAATAATCAGCAGGGAGTTGCAAACGGTACGTTACCTCATTAAGCCTCCTTAAGACATTAAACGGCCCCACAAACCGCAGGCTCAGCTTCCGGCAGGGCAGGCAGTGGGGCAGGTTCTGGGTGGAGAGCCAGACCTGGTCATCTGGAGAGAAGATAGGCGTCTCACTGCGGTGGCTGTCGGCCTATTCCTTGTGCCGATGCACAGCCCACTGGAGACAAGTGTGCTGCCAGCGGTCCAGGTCTCCTCCGCATGCCGAAACCACTTGTCCACCACAGGGGCCTCGGTCTGGCTCGGATGCCAAGGTGCCAGGGCCTGCTGATACCCGAACACACACTGGAAAGGAGTGAGGTTAGTTGAGGAGTGGCGGAGGGAGTTCTGCGCGTACTCAGCCCAAGGTTGATATTCCGCCCACTCCCCCAGCTGGTCCTGACAGTAACCCATCAAGAACCGGCCGACCTCATGACTGACCCTCTCCACCGGCCCATTAGCTTGAGGACGGAACCAAGAGGTGAGACTGACGTGACCCCCAGGCATTCCATGAACGCTTTCCACACGCGTGAGGTGAACTGAGGGCCATGGTCTAACTCAATGTCCTCCGGGATCCTGTTGTGCCGGAAGACATGCGTAAAAAAGAGCCTCCGCAGTTTGCATGGCCGAGCCCAGGCAGAGGAAGGAGGCGACAAGCTTTGGAAAACTGGTCCACAACGACGAGAAAGGTGGTGTTTCCCTGGGAAGAGGGAAGGTCAGTGACAAAGTTCACCGAGGGGTGAGACCAGGGTCATTGTGGAACCAGCAGAGGAAGGAGATTTCCATACGGGAGGTGTATGGGTGTCTTAGACTGGACATAGATGGAGCAGGAAGAGATGTAATCCCGGCAGTCCCTAGCCAAGGTGGGCCACCAGTACCTCTCCGTCAGGCAGGCGATGGAATGGCTAATCCCAGGATGACACGACACAAGCGCAGTGTGCGCCAAGGCAGGCGGTCCCGCATACGTGTGGGCACATAGTCGCGTTTCTCCGGGCACTGTGCAGGTGTGGGTTCCGCGCGCAGGGCCTGCCGTATATCAGCGTCCATGTCCCACAACACTGGCGCAATGATACAGAATGGCGGGATGATGGGGGTTTCTCTCTCTCTCTACTCTACGTCAAAGAGGCGAGACAGGGCTTCCGCCTTCACGTTCTTCAAGCCTGGCCTATAAGAAATTGTGAATTCGAACCTGGCAAAGAAAAGAGCCTCCCTGGCCTGTCTTGGGTTTAGACTTTTCGCTGGCCTGATGTGTTACAGGTTGCGGTGGTTCATCCATACCAGGAAAGGGTGTTTCGACCCCTCCAGCCTGTGTCTCCACACCTTCAGAGCCTTCTTGACTGTCAAGAGTCCCGGTTCTCAACATGGTAGTTCCTCTTGGTGGGGCTCAGCTGCTTGGAGTAGAAGGTGCAAGGCCGTAGCTTTGGAGGGGTTCCGATGCGCTGGGACAGCACAGCCCGACTCCTACTTCGGAGGCATCCACCTCAACGATGAAGGGAAGTGAGGGGTCGGGATGTGCCAGCACGGGAGCAGTGGTGAAGCATGCCTTCAGTGTCTCGAACGCCCCTCTCTGCCTCCACCGTCCAACGAAGCTGCTGGGGACCTCCTTTCAGCAGGGAGGTAAGAGGCGCGACTGCCGTGCTGAAGCCCTGGATGAAACTCCTGAAATAGTTGGCGAAATCCAGGAATTGCTGGAATGCTTTCACGGAGTTGGGGATGGGCCATGACCTAACTACGCCGACACATTGCTCCTCCATCTCCACTCCCTCAGTGGATATGAGGTAGCCCAAAAAGGACCCGTACCTCTGGAAAAACAAACACTTCTCTTGTTTAACATATAGGTCATACTCCAACAGTCTTCCCAGCACAGACCTGACTAACTAGACATGCTGGGCGCGGTCAGCAGAATAGACCACTACGCCCCGTCCCAGCATGTCCCGAAAAACGTTGTTGAGAAAGGCCTGGAAGACTGAAGGAGCATTAGACAGGCCAAAAGGCATCACGGGATACTAGTAATGGCCCGTGGTTTTGGAAAAGGATGTTTTACATTCATCACCTGAACGAATGTGCACCAGATTGTAGGCGCTCCTCAAGTCCAGTTTCGTGAAGTACTGCACACCGTGCATTTGTTTGATGATGTTTGGGATGAGGGATAAAGGATAGCTGAACTTGAAGGTGACATTATTCAGAGTTCGATAATCACTGCAGGGGCGCAGTCACTCATCTTTCTTTTTAACAAAAAATAAGCTTCAGGAGGCTGGTGACGTAGAGGGGCGGATAAAATTCTTGTGGAGGCTCTCCTGTACGTAGGTCTCCATTGCCTCGGTCACCGCATAGGATAGGGGATAGATGTGTCCACTCCGGAGGGCTGCATCAGACAGCAGGTCAATGGCACAGTCCCAGGGTTGATGAGGAGGCAGGCGTGTAGCCTGGGTCTTAGAGAAAACCTAGTACCTAGTATTCCTCCGGTAACTCCACTTGAGGGGCGTGGTCTGGACATTCCACCATGTTGGTGTTGACAGACACAGCCAGACACCTCCACTGACACTCCTGGGTTGGTGCAGGAGAATTCCCTGGCTTGTCACCTCCTCGCCTATTTGTGGATAGATGGCAGTTCGGGGAGAAATGACCCCTTTCTCCACAATAGGAGCCGAGGTCCAGATTCCTCCTCCTTCTCCTACGCTCTGCTTCGGGCAAACGTGCAGAGCCCACCTCCATCGGCTCTGGCCACGGAGCAGATGTAGCCATACGCTCCGGATTCTGCGCATGTCTTCGTCGGGACCGCAGGAGGTTGTCCAAATGAATCGCCATGCTGTTGAGCTGGTCGAGTGCCACGTTGTCATCAGGCTAATTCAATCTGTACCTCCTCCTGCAGTCCGCTGCGGAACATGGTGACCAGAGCCGACTCATTCCATCCGATGGAGGCCGCGATGGTCAGGAACTCCAGGGCAAACACTGAGGCAGTCCTAGATTCCTGGTGTAGTCGGAGTAGGCGCTCATCCCCCTCTTGGCTTTCCACAACATTATCAAACACCGAGTAGAAGAGGAGGATGAAGTACTCGTAGGACTCGACCTCGGGTCCTCCCATTTCCCAGACCAGTTTAGGGCTCATCCGGTCAGTGCCGAGATGACGGTGGCAACCCTGTCTCTCCTGGAGACAGCCTCGTCGTAGCGAGTGAGGTACAGGTCGCATTGCATCTCGCTGGCGTGCCGTCAAAGCGCTCAGAGAGGGACAGGGGTATTCAGCAGGCCGGCTCAGATGGGACGGAGGCAGGTCGTGGTGTGGGGGCTGGTGCCGGAACCGGTGCTGGAGACTGGAGGCACTGCACACTCCCCTCACGACGTAGGATGGTTGCCAGCACGCTGTCCATGGAGCTGCCGAGTCTGGATAGACAGTCCTCGTGATGCTGGACTGTCCCTGCGATGGTCTCCAGCTCGGCCTTTCCCGCTGTCTCCATTAGATGGGTTGGTTATTCTGTCACGTTGTCTAAAGATTGGAGACACGCGCAGGAATACGTAATAGGGTTTTTTATTTTCTCCACCCAAACAACAGTTGTAGTGTTTGAGAGATAAGCAGCATGTTATTATGCACACCTGGTTAACTTCTTGGTGACAAGGGGGCGGTATTGAGTAGTTTGGATGAATAAGGTGCCCAGAGTAAACTGCCTGCTCCTCAGTCCCAGTTGCTAATATATAACATAGTATTATTCGTATTGGATAGAAAACACTCTGAAGTGTCTAAAACTGTTTGAATAATGTCTGTGAGTATAACAGAACTCATATGGCCATCAGAAACCTGAAAAAAATCCAACCAGAAAGTGGGAAATCTGAGCTTTGTAGGTTTTCAACTCATCGCCTATCGAATACACAGTGGAATATGGGTCATGTTTCACTTCCTAAGATGTCAACCGTCTTTAGAACCTTGTCTGAGGCTTCTACTGTGAAGTGGGGCCGAATGAGAGGGGAATGAGTCAGAGGTCTGCCAGCAGCCACGAGCTGGTCACGCGCATTCACATGAGAGGTAGCTCCCGTTCCATTTGCTTTTCTGAAGACAAAGGAATGATGGCAGGCAATGAAAAAAAGTCAGATGGAACAGGGTAAAAAGTAATTTGAATGTCACAGATTTAGCAGGTGGTAACACGTGGAATTGGTTTTAATAAATCAGCAATCAGGATTAGACCCACCTACTTCATCACCCTCCCGGATCCGGGATCCTCCTCATCAAAAAAGCTGACTAGCATAGCCTAGCCTAACGGGACAGGGATATCATATAATATAATTTTCATGAAATCACAAGTCCAATACAGCAAATGTAAGATAAACATCTTGTGAATCCAGCCATCATTTCCGATTTTTAAAAGCGAAAACACAATATGTATTTATATTAGCTAACCACAATAGCCAAAGACTCAACCTCATATTTTCACCATGTTTCTACCGCATAGGTAGCTATCACAAAACCGACCAAATAGAGATATAATTAGTCACTAACCAAGAAACAACTTCATCAGATGACAGTCTTATAACATGTTATACAATACATTTATGTTTTGTTCGAAAATTTGCATATTTGAGGTATAAATCATAGTTTTACATTGCAGCTACCATCAAAAATATCCCCAAAGCAGCCAGAATAATTACAGAGAGCAACGCAAAATACCAAATACTCACCATAAAACATTTATGAAAAATACATGGTGTACAGCAAATGAAAGAAAAACATCTTGTGAATCCAGCCAATATTTCCGATTTTTTAAGTGTTTTACAGCGAAAACACAATATATATTTCTATTAGCTCACTACAGTAGCCAAACACACAACGCAATTTACTCCCCGCCAAAATAGCTTGCGCAAAACCGACAGAATAGAGATAAAATTAATCACTAACCTTGAACAACTTCATCAGATGACAGTCTTATAACATCAGGTTATACAATAAACTTATGTTTTGTTCGAATATGTGCATATTTAGAGCTACAAATACTGATTATACATTGTGAATACGTAGCATCGATTCACCAGAATGTCCGGAGCTATCTTGGACACTCACCTAATCTGACCAAAGAACTCATCATAAACTTTACATACAAATACTTGTTGTATGGCAAATGAAAGATACACTGGTTCTTAATGCAACCGCCGTGTTAGATTAAAAATAATAACTTTACCATAACGTACAGCTTGCGTTATTGTGAGACAGCACCACCAAAACGGCGGAGAATAGGACTCAACAATTTACACAGAAATACGAAATAACATCATAAATGTTTTCTTACTTTTGTTGATGTCACGTTCCTGACCTTATTTCCCTTGATTTGTATTTATTTAGTATGGTCAGGGCGTGAGTTGGGGTGGGCTGTCTATGTGTGTTTTTCTATGTTGGGGTTTTGTGTTCGGCCTGGTATGATTCTCAATCAGAGGCAGCTGTCAATCGTTGTCCCTGATTGAGAATCATACTTAGGCAGCCTGGGTTTCACTTTTGGTTTGTGGGTGATTGTTGCTGTGTCTGTGTTTGTTTCGCCACACGGTACTGTTTCGTTCGTTTGTTCCTGTTCGTGCGTTCATGTTTTATATGTTCTCAAGTTCAGGTCTGTTCACGTCGTTTATTGTTTTGTAGTTTGTTCAAGTGTTTTTTCGTCTTCGTTTAATAAACGATAGTATGTATTCAAACCACGCTGCGCTTTGGTCCGATCCTTGCTCCTCCTCAGACGAGGAGGATTACGACGAACGTTACAGTTGAGCTTCCATCAGAATGTTGTACAAGGAGTCCTTGGTCCAGAATAAATCGTTGTTTGGCTTTAGAATGTCCATTTCTTCTGTCGAATTAGCAACCTTAGCTAGCCATGTGGCGCGAACATGCCCATCTTCTCTTGACGCAAAGAACGGAAAATTCCAAAAGTCCCAATAAACGTTGAATAAACTGATAAAACTCGGTTGAAAAAACCTACTTTATGATGTTATTATCACATGTATCAAATAAAATCAGAGCCGGAGATATTCGCTGTGTATACCGAACGCTTATCAGAAGAAAATGTCGAGGTACTTCGCGCGCCCGAGAAGAGAAAGAAATTTCCAGACCTGTCACTCCAAAAGCTCTTGTTTGGCCTCAGATCAAGCTAGACACCCCATTCCACCTTCCACTGCCGTGTCGACATCTAGTGGAAGGCGTATGAAGTGCATGCATATCGATAAATAATAAGGCATTTGAATAGGCAGGCCCTGGAACAGAGCATCGTTTTCAGATTTTTCACTTCCTGTATGGAAGTTTGCTGCAAAAGGAGTTCTGTTTTACTCACAGATATAATTCAAACAGTTTTAGAAACTTGAGAGTGTTTTCTATCCAATAGTAATAATAATATGCATATTGTATGATCTAGAATAGAGTACGCGGCAGTTTAATTTGGGCACGATTTTTTCCAAAGTGAAAACAGCGCCCCCTATTGACAAGACGTTTTAATATGTAATGTTAGCTAAATAGACTGGTACCAAAGCTACACTGCCACACCCTTTACTGGAAATGCACCTCCTTATTAGAAGGACTGTGAGTCTAGAATAAATGAAGTCATTAAATCAATACCGTGCTCAGCATAAAACCACTGGAGCTGGCAAACTACAGTACAGACTGTAGCTATTTCAAGTGCAGACGCAAGGATGAAGATGAACAGAAGTGATCCTCCAAGTGAGTACTACTGTTGTGCTTTTATACCTGTCTATTATGTCAGTTTCTAGATTATTTAACTGTTATACAGGTTTACTGCTCAGACCATATACTACAGCCCATCGGGCATTATTGCCTAGCCCTTTACAATCGTACCCATATACAGGTTGTATATGGAAGACTTGGGCGCTGATAAACACCTACATTAGAATGCAGTGGCTGTACAGTAACATGCTATACATGACATCAGAGCTCAGGGTCTCCGCTTTACAGCTCTGTACGGGTATTGACTGACAGCCGTTCTGAATTGGAGCACCATGCAGGACAAGACGTATAACTCCTGCTAATTGGGCAACTTTTGTACATTTTTGGGTCACAGTGAGGGAAATGCTGTAATTTAAGAGGACTGAATGTGTTTTGAAAGAGGAGACGTTGAGGATTATAATAAATACCACTTTGATGTCTTACAAGCAAGCCAAACATCCGTGAGTCCAAATGTACACTTCACATTTCCATATCATTAAACTAAACATTTATTAACGCTGTTTGCAGTGGACCACACATCTGAATGCACTCATGACTCCATTCTATGCGAACCAAAATTACGATCTGCTTCTCTAAATTGCCTTGTGAAAGACTAACACTAAGATCGTATTTTATCATTTAGCTTGTCATGTTGGCAATAGAACAAGCTTTTAAATAAAGCCCACCTGACACAGATTGTGATTTATCATGGGGTGTTTTTGAATTGCGTAAACAGTTATTGTGTGAAGGCGGGGATGCAGGGCTGTGTTCCAAACCAAACAACTACGTGTGCTTGTTCTAGTTCCGCAACAGACCAGATAGGAGAGAAAAAAATCACCTTATAGTTGATGACTCTTCTTTAAATCATAAAAGTGCAAAGACGTCATTTAGGAACCATGCACATTTTGGCGAGGTGTGTTGCCACTTGAAAACACCAGATAGACCTCTCACTCAAACCCTTGTAATGTTTTTGTCTTATGTTGCACCTACCCCAATTTCCAATAACATTCGTATGTTAATGAGTGTATCCAGAGTATTTCAGATTTAGAAAAGTACAGTAAATGTAAAAAAGCACATCAAATCAACAGAGTAATCTCACTGGGAACATTTCAACGTCTTCTCCATGTTGGTTCGTCGTAATTTCATTGAAATGATGTGGAAACAACATTGATTCAACCAGTGTGTGTCCAGTGGGATGTTTGGATTCAGTCTTGTTGTCAGGTGAACTGTTAAATCCTCACCTTTAGTCTAATCATTTTCCCATAACATTTCAATTTAGCCCTATTCATATAGGCCAATTCCCACGAGTATAAAGGGCTAAGGTCAATGACATCATGAACTCTACAGTACCTTCTACTAGGACATTCTAGACAAACACCTGGTTGCCTCTACCAGGAACCTAAAACGGGCGTAAGGAGGTAAACAATAGTTATTATACACTGAGTGTAGCAAATATTAAGAACACATTAAGACAGTTGTGGGAAGCATTGTTGTCAACCTGGGCCAGCGTCCCTGTGGAACACTTGGCACCTTGTAGAGTCCATCACCTGACAAATTGAGGCTGTTGTGAGGAAATAAGGACAACTATAGAAGATGTCAATCTGAGCCTGCAAGTAGATACAGTATGAATATATGTGTTTAATGTTGTCTTCTACAGCTCTTCTACATGGGGAGGAAGATGAGGCATCAGGTGTTGGTGAGTATGTCGCAATTATTTTATGGTCGGAAAGATGTTTTTTGATTTCACAGGGAAAGCCAACAAATGCACAGAAATCCAGATCATATTTCATTATTCTGTCATAATTAATCATTAATAACATATAACAAACAGATTATTGTTGGATAAGGTAGTCAAAGCAGACCTCAACTTGGTTCAATGTCGTGGAAACAGATCACGCTACAACAGGATTCATACAAATATATAATTAATCACACAGTTCTGGCAATGTTATTATTACAGTTTCAATAAAAGGAAGGAAGCATAAATGGGAAGCAACATGAAGGTTGTAGCTTCTGTAGATCACAAAGTAAGGAGCTTAATGAATAGAATGGCTTAATGTGCTTAAGTTACAGCAAAGGTAACTCTGGGTCTTCCATTCCTGTGGCGGTCCTCATGAGAGCCAGTTCCATCGTAGCGTTTGATGGTTTTTGTGACTGCACATGAAGAAACTTTCAGAGTTCTTGAAATGTTCCATTTTGACTGACCTTCATGTCTTAAAGTAATGATGGACTGTCATTTCTCTTTGCTTATTTGAGCTGTTCTTGACCTAATATGGACTTGGTCTTTTACCAAATAGGGCTATCTTGTCACGATCGTCTTGCGGTGAGAGATTGGACCAAGGCGCAGCGTGTGAAAAATACATCTTCTTTTATTAGAAGAGAGTAAACACGAAACGAACACTATACACAAACTAACAAAATAACAAACTGACGACCGTGAAGCTATATAGAGAAATAGTGCTCACACAAGCTACTAACGTACAACATAGACAATTACCCACAAACACCTAATGCCTATGGCTGCCTTAAATATGGCTCCCAATCAGAGACAACAATAACCAGCTGTCTTTGATTGAGAACCAAATCAGGCAACCATAGACTTTCCTAAACACCTACACTGAACACAACCCCATACATACTACAAAACCCCCTAAACAATACACACACCCTAAACTAGACAAAACACACAAACATCCCCCATGTCACACCCTGACCTAACTAAACTAATCAAGAAAATATATATAACAAAGGCCAGGGTGTCATCTTGTCACGACACAACTGATTGGTTCAAACACATTAAGGAAAGCAATTCCACAAATTAACTTTTAACAAGGAGGCACACCTGTTCATTGAAATGCATTCCAGGTGACTACCTCATGAAGCTGGTTGAGAGAATGCCAAGTGTGTGCAAAGCTGTCATCAAGGCAAATGGTGGCGAATATATTTTGATTTGTTTAAAAACTTCTTTGGGCTGAAATCCCGTTAACGGGATCGATATGACAACAGCCAGTGAAAGTGCAGGGTGCCAAGTTCAAAACAACAGAAATCTCATAATTAAGATTCCTCAAACATCCATGTGTCTTATGCCGTTTTATAGGTAACCTTGATGTTAATCACACCACAGTGTCCGATTTCAAATAGGCTTTACAGCGAAAGCATCACAAACTATTATGTTAGGTCACCACCAAGCCACAGAAAAACACAGCCATTTTTCCAGCCAAAGATAGGAGTCACAAAAAGCACAAATAGAGATAAAATTCATCACTAACCTTTGATGATCTTCATCAGATGACACTCATAGGACTTCATGTTACACAATACATGTATGTCTTGTTTGATAAAGTTAATATTTTTATAAAAAAATCTGAGTTTACATTGGCGCGTTACTTTCAGTAGTTCCAAAAACATCCAGTGATTTTGCATAGCCACATCAATTTTACCGAAATACTCATCATAAATGTTGATGAAAATACAAGTGTTACACATGGAATTATAGATATACTTCTCCTTAATGCAACCGCTGTGTCAGATTTCAAAAAAGCTTTACGGAAAAAGCAAACCATGCAGAACGGCGCTCAGAAAACAAATACATTTATCCGCCATGTTGGAGTCAACCAAAATCAGAAATAACATTATAAATATTCCCTTACCTTTGATGTTCTTCATTCTGATGATCTTCAGAATGCACTCCCAGGAATCCCAGTTCAACAATAAATGTTTGATTTGTTCGATAATGTCCATCATTTATGTCCAAATAGCTTATTTTGTTAGCTCGTTTAGTCCACAAATCCAATCGCGTGTGCAGGTCCAGCCGAAAGTCGGACGAAAAGTTAAAAAAGTTATATTACAGGTCGTAGAAACATTTCAAACTAAGTATAGAATCAATCTTTAGGATGTTTTTATCATAAATCTTCAATAACGTTCCAACCGGAGAATTCCATTGTCTGTAGAAAAGCAATGGAACGCAGGTCGCTCTCATGTGAAATGCACTTGACCAGCGCGTGACTGTGCCAGACCACTGACTCAAAGAGCTCTCATCTTGCCCCAACTCACAGTAGAAGCCTGAAACAAGTTTCTAAAGACAGTTGACATCTAGTGGAAGCCTTAGGAAGTGTGTTTTTGATAGGGGCTGAGTTGAAAATCAACCAACCTCAGATTTCCCACTTCCTTTTTGGATTTTTTCTTAGGTTTTTGCCTGCCATATGAGTTCTGTTATACTCACAGACATCTTTAAAACAGTTTTAGAAACTTCAGAGTGTTTTCTATCCAGATGTACTAATAATATGCATATATTAGCAACTGGGACTGAGGAGCAGGCCATTTACTCTTGGCACCTCTGGGCACCTTATTCATCCAAGCTACTCAATACTGCCCCCAGCCATAAGAAGTTTTAACACTTTTTTAATTACTATATGATTCCATTTGTGTTCTTTCATAGTTTTG
The DNA here is from genome assembly GCF_029448725.1 of Salvelinus fontinalis. Lineage (NCBI taxonomy): Eukaryota > Metazoa > Chordata > Actinopteri > Salmoniformes > Salmonidae > Salvelinus > Salvelinus fontinalis. The sequence goes on from NC_074704.1 coordinate 6,698,937, forward strand.
ATGTCTTGACTATTATTCTACTATGTAGAAAATATAAAAAATATGAATACCCTTGAATGAGTAGGTGGTCTAAAACTTTTGACCGGTAGCGTATATATTTTTTAGCTGACATGGGCTCAATGAGTGACTGTCAGTGACTGACATAACAAGAGGAAAACTGCTGATGAGCAACCACATTTCGAAATTGTATTCTGCTATTATAACTCTCCACAGTAAGTTGAGACCCCGAGTGAGTTCCTAGTTTTATTTGATTAACTTCTACTTGGTCACAATCCCGGATCAGGGAGCTCCCTCATCAGTAAAAAAGCTGACTAGCATAGCCTAGCAGAGCACCAGAAGTAAATACTAGCATCTAAATATCATGAAATCACAAGTCCAAGACACCAGATGAAAGATACACATCTTGTGAATCCAGCCATCATTTCCGATTTTTAAAATGTTTTACAGTGAAAACACAATATGTATTTCTATTAGCTAACCACGATAGCAAAAGACCCAACTTTGTTTTTCACCATTTTCTTACTGCATAGGTAGCTATCACAAATTCGACCAAATAAAGATATATATAGTCACTAACCAAGAAACAACTTCATCAGATGACAGTCTTATAACAGATTTATTGTATAGCATATGTTTTGTTTGAAAAATGTGCATATTTCAGGTATAAATCATAGTTTTACATTGCAGCCACCATTACATGTCTCACCAAAACAGCTAGAATAACTACAGAAACCAACATGAAATACCTAAATACTCATCATAAAACATTTATGAAAAATACACGGTGTACAGCAAATGAAAGACAAACATCTTGTGAATCCAGCCAATATTTCAGATTTTTTAATTTTTTTACAGCGAAAACACAATATAGCATTATATTAGCTAACTACAATAGCCTACCACACAACCACATTCATTCAAGGCACGTTAGCGATGGCGAATAAACCAGCAAAAGATATACATTTTTATCACAACCTATCCCTCAACATAACCAAGATTAAGGAGATTATTGTGGACTACAGGAAAAGGAGGACCGAGCAGGCCCCCATTCTCATCGACGGGCTGTAGTGGAGCAGGTTGAGAGCTTCAAGTTCCTTGGTGTCCACATCACCAACAAAATAGAATGGTCCAAACACACCAAGACACGACAAAGCCTATTCCCCCCAAGGGAACTAAAAGGATTTGGCATGGGTCCTCAGATCCTCAAAAGGTTCTACAGCTGCAACATTGAGAGCATCCTGACTGGTTCCGTCACTGCCTGGTACGGCAATTGCTCGGCCTCCAACCGCAAGGCACTACAGAGGGTAGTGCGTATGGCCCAGTACATCACTGGGGCTAAGCTGCCTGTCATCCAGGACCTCTACACCAGGCAGAGGAAGGGCCTAAAAATGGTCAAAAACCCCAGCCACCCCAGTCATAGACTGTTCTCTCTGCTACCGCATGGCAAGCGGTATCGGAGTGCCAAGTCTAGGACCAAAAGGCTTCTCAACAGATTTTACCCCCAAGCCATAAGACTCCTGAACAGGTAATCAAATGGCTACCCGTACTATTTGCATTGTGTCCCGACACCCCCCACCCGCCAACCCCTCTTTTACACTGCTGCTACTCTCTGTTTATCATATATGCATAGTCTCCATAACTATACCTACATGTACATATTACCTCAATTAGACCGACTAACCAGTGCCTGTATATAGCCTCGCTACTGTATATAGCCTCGCTACTGTATATAGCCTCGCTACTTTTATAGCCTGTCTTTTTACTATTGTTTTTATTTCTTTACTTATCTATTGTTCACCTAATACCTATTTTTTACTTAAAAATTGCACTGTTGGTAAGTAAGCATTTCACTGTAAGGTCTACAACTGTTGTATTCGGCGCACGTGACAAATACACTTTTATTTGATTTGAAGCTGGAAAACTATAGACTTCCACTATTTCTAGTTACAGAAAAACCACTGGAGCTGGAAAAATATAGACTGTAGCTATTCCAAGTGCATACGCAAGGACGATAATGACAATATGTGACGCAAGTTTGTATTGTTGTTTGTACTATTGTACTTTTATACATGTCTATCCTGTCAGTAATTTGGAAAGTGTTACAAGTTTGTTCTTTTTTGATGTGCTAACTCTTTATTCACCTCTGCTCAGGGAGTCAGTCATCTGAACTAAGATACCAAACTAACTTTAAATCATACCTTGAAACAGTGAAGGCTCTACCATTAGGTTGTTAAGGGTGGAGCTCCACTAGATTTAATCAATGAAATGTTACATATAATTAGTAACAAAAAATTATTTCCCTCAAAAATGTTCCTAAATTTGTTGGAGATATTAAGTTTAAACTCCTCATATGCTATTGTTATCAGTTATTGATCAAATACAGTAAGATATTATCAGTGAACATTGGTGAAATAGAAAGTTATCAACTAGAGTACGATATTATTAATGAACATTTGGGAAATATAATGTTTTCAACTACTGTAAGATATTACGCTCTCACTGGCTGGAGTCTGAACTTGGACACATAGGTTTACATTGAAACCTAGCTGCCACTGTAGGAAAGTTCAGTGGAGAGAAGACTGTTTGTTATTAACTTTGGCTTTATACCTTTTCAAACAACACACTCTAGGTGGCACTGTGCACCCTTTCAGTTTGTTTACTAACTCATAGAAGTAGTAGTAGAAGATTATTGACCACTTCCTAATGGAGATGGCCTCAATGGCACTGCCTAGTTCAGGGGTGGGCAAACTTTTTGGCTCAAGGGCCACATTCAGCTTTTGAAACCAAGTGAAGGGCCACATACTATATGCGAGACAAAGCATATGAATACTTTGTTCAAGTTGACACACAACAGGTAGTGTACTGTAGGTGTACCTATGCTGCTAAGACTGCAGAACAATTATGTCACTGTACTATTTCTACCTACAATCGAACTCACAGCCACAAAAAGTAAGTGCAAACTTTTGAAATATAAAAACATGGTTAATTGACTGGAAACAGCAGATGTCTAATAAAGACCATCTCCATTCGTAAAGTAAAATCTGAGTGACACAAATAATAGCCAAAAGTATATAATTTGAGTTCATATTGAGTGGGCTGTTTATGACAGCATATTACGGAAGAGTTTTCATTTGAACTCCATCCTAAAAAAGAACATTGTGAGCCACATACAGAACATACTCAGAACAACATTTGGCTTCATGTTGATATGTAGATGGTCTATAACTCTTTATATTATTAAAGCAGATTACTGAACAGTTCTCAAATAATCTCAGTCCAAACAAAATACAATTTGAGCCATTGTAGTAAGTGTTCAATGTCAAATGAATGGGGACAAGTGCATTGCTGGTTAATTCTCACTGCAATAACCATCACCATAATAATAATATAAGACAGTTGAAAACAGGCAAAGAAAACTTTAGCCTGACTCTTGGTGCCTGACAATTTCCCTGCAGTTTCACATTTAGATCGTTCAGATGCCCCAATATGTCCATAACGAAAGCAAAGTCGCCCTGCCAGTCTGTGTCTTTCAACTCAGAGAAGTCATCATTTTTACCAACCGTATCAAGGAATATACCGATCTCCCTTCTCAGTTCCCACTCACAGCAAAATACTTTTCCCAGGCTTAGCCAGCGCACATTTGAAGTGTCCTGGTGCTCTGCCTCTGTGACATTGAGCAGCTGAATGAACTGATGATGGTTAAGCCCCCTTGCCATGTAAAGTAGACAAGTTTTACAACCACTTTGACAACATTTTCCAGCTTCCACACAATTTTACACAGGGCTTCCTGATGAATAATCAGTTCCTCCGTTTTAGGGCTTTCTTCTTTTACTCTGTCTTGTAATCTTTCTAGTAGGCCAATGTTTTTACTGGTTAGATTTGCTTATCTGTCTGTTGAAAATCGCACACTTCCTCAACCTGAGACATTGTTGCATTGTGTTGTGACAAAACTGCACATTTTAGACTGTCCTTTTATTGTCCCCAGCACAAGGTGCACCTGTGTAATGATCATGCTGTTTAAACTTCTTCTCTACATGCCACACCTGTCAGGAGGATGGATAATCTTGGCAAAGAAGACATGTTCACTAACAGGGATAATAAGCTTTTTGTGCATATGGACAATTTCTGTGATATTTTATTTCACCTCATTAAACATGGACCAACTCTTTACATGTTGCATTTATATTTTTGTTCATTGTAATATTGTGAGTTGCCTTGTATTAGTTCTGGATTGTCTTTAAGCTTTTTCTAAAATATTTTAATTGAAAGTTGTAATTTGTATTAGTTTCCCAGATATACAGTAACTGACTATTCCTTGGGGAGTATGTTTTGTTGTCATGTACTGTACTATAAGCTGTTTCCCTTTAGATGTTTCTATCATAGTTGCTTAGTTGAGATTTAATTGATGTTAGTGTGTATTCAGTGTCTGTAATTTCCATGATAATACACAATAATTGAACAAAACTAAATTATGATTAACAAAAACATTTCCCTTTCTCAAATTTCCTGTAAAAACAATTATGATGTTGTCGACCGGCCAATTGGCTTGTTCTATTTGTCTCAGTCTCCACTCAATAGCCCAACCATCAACCACATAGTAAAAGTAGTCACGCAGGTATTACATGGAATCACCAATCTCCTGGAACACAGCGTATACATTATGTCTGTAGTGCAATCATGCTCTTGTTAATTATTTTCACTAACTGTTATAATTTTATATTTTAAAGACCATTTTAAATCCTGTGTGTTTCCACAGATTCAGGGCTGCTCTCTGACCTGAGGATAGTTCTGGTGGGGAAGACTGGAGCAGGGAAGAGTGCAACAGGAAACACCATCCTGGGGAGGGAAGATGCGTTTAAAGCAGATGCGTCTCCAGTGTCTGTCACTGCAGAGACTAAGAAGATGAGAGGAGAGATGGAAGGGTGGAAGATTGAAGTCATCGACACCCCAGGGCTCTTTGACACATCAGTGGATGCAGTGACGATGAAAGGAGAAATAGACAAGTGTATTAAGATGTCAGTCCCAGGACCTCATGTGTTCCTGCTGGTGATCGGACTGGGGAGGTTCACAGAGGAGCAGAGGAACACTGTGAAGTGGATCCAGGAGAATTTTGGAGAAGAAGCATCAAAGTACACCATCATTCTGTTCACTGGAGAAGATCAGCTGGGGATGAAATCAGCTGAGGTCTTTGTGAAGGAGAGTGAAGAGCTCCAGGCTCTCATCGCTCAATGTGGCGGCAGATACCACTTTTTCAATAACACTAAGAGAGTTGACACCACTCAGGTCACAGAGCTGCTGAGGATGATAGAGAAGATGGTGAAGGAGAATAAAGAAAAATACTACACCCATGAGATGTTCGAGAAGGCCCAGGAAATACTGGACTGGGAAAATACTACGGTTGTGAAATTTTTAAAATCGTGGCCTGTACCTTTAAAAATAGCAACAACACCAGTATGGATCCTTTTTGTTCTGAAACAGAAAAAGAAAAGAATTAGCATGAAAAAAAAGCTCTATGATCTTCTATGGGGAACAGATAAGATCAGGGATGAGATCAGAGAAATGGCAGATTTATCGAATCAAGATAATATAGTGGACTCAGGAGCAAATACAGGTTCTGATGTTCTTGTTTCAACTCCAGCCGCCACTGCTTCCCCTATCCTAGCCACCCCTACCCCAGCCGCCACCATGTCATCCACCTTTACAATAACCATTCCACCACTTGCAAAAGCATCTCTTTATCTGACAGTGGGAGCTGTTGTAGTGTGCATCTTTGCAGTATTTGTAGGTCTATCTTTGATGGGTTAGAAGTAACAATAGATACAGTGCATTCGGAAAGTATTCAGACCGTTTCTCTTTTTCCACATTTTGTTACGTTACAGCCAGTTTCTAATATGGATAAAAAAAAAAATCCTCATCAATCTACACACAATGCCCCATAAAGACAAAACGAAAACAGGTTTTTAGAATTTTTTTCAAATGTATGAAAAATAAAAAACAAAAATACCTTATTTACATAAGTATTCAGACCCTTTGCTATGAGTCTCAAAATTGAGTTCAGGTGCATCCTGTTTCCATTGATCATCCTTGAGATGTTTCTACAACTTGATTGGAGTCCACCTGTGGTAAATTCAATTGATTGGACATTATTTGGAAAGGCACACATCTGTCTATATAAGGTCCCACAGTTGACAGTGCATGTCAGAGCAAAAACCAAGCTATGAGGTTGAAGGAATTGTCTGTAGAGCTCAGAGTCAGGATTGTGTCGAGGCACAGATCTGGGGATGGGTACCAAAAAACGTCTGCAGCATTGAAGGTCCCCAAAAACACAGTGGACTCCATCATTCTTAATGGAAGAAGTTTGGAACCACCAAGACTCTTCCTAGAGCTGTCCGCCCGGCCAAACTGAGCAATCGGGGGAGAAGGGCCTTGGTGAGGGAGGTGACCAAGAACCCGATGGTCACTCTGACAGAGCTCCTCTGTGGAGATGGGAGAACCTTCCAGAAGGACAACCATCTCTGCAGCACTCCATCAAGCAGGCCTTTATGGTAGAGTGGCCAGACGGACACCACTCCTCAGTAAAAGGCAAACATTTATATTAACATACAATATATTCCTCTTATAATTCTAGCATTAACTTTCTCATCAGATCAGTATCTCAATGCATTCTTAGTCTAAATTACTATACATTATAAAGTGTGTAGACCTCCACAATCAACCTGATACCCCAAAATATACAATTTTAGACAAGTCTAAATCAATGACGGGTACATTTGACCAACCCCCCCCCCCTTCAGCCACTCATTCTTCTGGCGTCTCTTCAATGTCTTCTTCAGATAGCTTCACAGTTCAAAGTGGATGGCCCATGATAATGTCCCAATTCCAATGTCTCACCTGGACCGCCACCACCTTATGTATTTTCCATTTGCTAACCAGTATACCAGCAACATGAGAGAAGTTTGGAACGGATCTCTCTCCATGCTCACTCCACGTGGACTCCTGTCGCACTCTTGAGAGAAAAGGCATGAGAGAAAAGGCAGTTGATACCTTCAACTGGATACTGTGTACAGGTTGCTTGCTCTGACTCAGGTCTCATGGTAGAAGTGGTGAAGGACAGGGCCGTAGTGAACGCCATTGTTGCCCTTACTTCAGCCGGTTAGAGGGGGTTTGAGGCTCACACTGTTCTAGGCCAAATGATCCCTGCCATGCATCTAGATACCACCTGGGGTCCCTATCGCCATAACCAGAACAACAGTTTAGTTTAGGGCATTTCTGATTCAAACAGATCAGATGATACAGTGTCCCTTTTAAGCGGAATAACCACCTTCTATAAAAAAAAACTATCTCAGAGCCCCTTTCAAGTAATCCTATCTTTCCAACCTGTTGGAATTTAGTCAAAATATAATACCTGTTGTTTTTCAAATCTAGGACCTTCAAAAAAGTTGGTGCGGTCTTATCAGCTTAATATTCGGTACTAAAACATTTACTTGGATCTACTTTAACTTGAAACACTGTTCCACATAATGGAAACCAATTATCGTTTTAGATTACATTACCTTCTTGCTTAAATCACTGGTGAAGCTGTAAAAATCATCTCCCATTCTTCTGCACCAAATGTCCCACTGTGTCCCTTACAGCCCACTCGAGCCTAGCAGGCACCACTCGCTTTCACCCGCAGACTAAAACATTTCATTATTAGAGTCTATTCAAAAACCACTAATAACATATTCCCATTCAAATACTGTTAACAATCATTACATTTTAAGTGGCTGCTGGCTGCTGTATCTAGCTAAGCAAACCATAGCAATAGTTGAGTTACAATCAGAAACCCAGGTTTTAGTAACATAGACCCTATGCCTATGGAAATGACAAGTCAAAATGACAAATCCTGCAAATAGACCAATTATAATGGTTTGTAGTTTTAACATCTGGCACATAATAATGACACAATTACCAGAAAATAGCCTTAAAGTTCATCCAAGTGTTTCTTTGCAAAAATTTCACATGCGCAAATGGGATTTAGCAGTCAACAAGTTGAATCGACATTCATTGATTTGGAAACGGATCTGCCGAGTTTAATTAAAGTGGATTGTCTTTTCCTTTTCTCCCCAATGATTATTATTTTGATGTAAAACCTAATTTGGCTTCTTACGTCATTCCAAGTTACACAATATTCTGTGTTAATTCGCTCTAACTTTATGGAAAAAGGGTTTATTTGATAAACATAGCAACTCTTCTCTTGCTGCGGGAATAAATAAACACATTTTCAAGCTTCATGGGCAGGCTTTCTTTCCCCGAAATGTATAACCAGGACAGAGAAAATACCATAAGCGTTTATATTTGTTTTAGTTAGGGGAACCTAAACTGGATATACGCCAATCTTTTTCTGAGCATATTTCCCAGACCTTTTTAGACAGTCATAGAATGTAAAACCTTATTTTTATCGAATGATCCATAAAGGGACCACACTGAATACTTTCACACCCCTTACGTAGGTCTAAGTATGGATGTTCAAGTTCTATATTATTATAATTTTCCCATTGTTACTTTATCAAATCTCTAGTAATCAATTATACCCACATACAATTTCTCATGTGCTCATATCTTCACAGAATAGCCGTATAAGTTATACATCGAAACTTATTATCCAAATTTCAATTAAGTTATTATGTAAATTTCTATATCTTATTATCCAAATTTCTAATGATCCAAATTTCAATCTCTTATTACCCAAACTCCAGGTTAACAATTATTTCCACCCTCACACAACTCTCATATCACATTCACACAGTACTGTTCCCAAACATACACAATCAATATTTTTTCTAACTTCTATGAGTTTCTAATTCAGGACTAGTTCCTGGAATTACATAATTTGCACAGTTGCATCTTACTATACAAACCCAGGGCATTATAATACATTTCACTCCTCTCCTTACAACGGCAGTATGTTCACGACTCTGTGTTTTCTCCTCCTAGGACAGTATCATCATCATTCCTTTTTATTATAACAATATTTTCAGAATCTCATAACCTGAAAGCGGAGGTACGTTCACGACTACATATTTCTACGGTCACGATTTCCTTTCTATTATGACGATTTCTTCCCTCACACAAATCTTATCATTGTAAGCACAGCAGTACGGTCAGGTCTTCTACTCTAGGGCAGTACGGTCACGACTCCCTCATTATTATGACAATACCATCAGGATCTCATAATCTCTAAAACGTCAGTACGTTCACGACTTCGTTTTTATTGAATTGTTTCCGAGAAATGTTACCCTATTGTTACCCTAATGTTACCCTAGTCTCACCCTATTCGATTTGTCTTTGTTTGGGATCCTGTATCCGTCCACCGGCCCCATCTGGAGGACCCTGGGCGGGTTGCCTTGAATCACACCTAGAGTGATTCCCATGCACGGTTGACCCTGGTCCTCAGGAGTGGTCAGCAGACAGATAAGGATTCCATCCTCGTCACCTTGAATGTCGTGGAAAAATCTTCATTAAGTGAGAGAGACTTTGTTAACCCCCCCCCGCCCCCGGCTAAATTTCTCAGATGCAAAGACGATTAGAAACAAAGAGAGATTTGTTATACTCCTACTATCTTTATCTCAGGTTACAAACACCAACTCATTCTATGGAATACAGGCTGTAGGTTTAATCACCAAGCCATCACAGATAAATGTTTAGCGCCAAGTCCCAGAGGCCCAACTAAGTCACACTCACACAGAAGAGAGAGTTCTCATCAAAGCAATTCGATCCACAAACAGTATTAAAACATCATCTTGTATTTTTCTACCATAATGGGGAGAAGGTTCGCCTTCCAACAGGACAACGACTGTAAACGCACAGCCAAGACAATACAATACAGGAGTGGCTTCAAGACAAGTCTCTGAATGTCATTAAGTGACCCAGTCAGAGCCTGGACTTCAACCCGATCTAACATTTCTGGAGAGACCTGAAAGTAGCTGTGTAGCGACACTCCCCATCCAACCTGACAGAGCTTGAGAGGATCTGCAGAGAAGAATGGGAGAAACTCCCCAAATACAGGTGTGCCAAGCTTGTAGCATCATTTGTAAGTCGCTCTGGATAAGAGCGTCTGCTAAATGACTTAAATGTAAATGTAATACCCAAGAAGACTCGAGGCTGTGATCACTGCCAAAGGTGTTTCAACAAAGTACTGAGTAAAGGGTCTGAATACTTATGTAAATGTGATTTTTCAGTGTTTATTTTTTATACATTTGAAAAAGAATCTACACAACTGTTTTTGCTTTGTCATTAAGAGGGCATTGTGTATAGATTGATGAGGGGGAAACAACAATTTAATCAATTTTAGAATATTGCTGTAACGTAACAAAATGTGGAAAAAGTCAAGGGGTCTGAATACTTTATGAATGCCCTGTATATTTACAGTATATACAGGCTTGATGTTGATGGGTTAGAAGTACCAATAAATGGGGGAGGTTGAGAAATCCACTATAGATAATTTAGTGATGCAGTTGATTAGAGTACAGTAGCGAGTAATGTTATAGTGGACTCCATGTGGTCTCTAGTAGTAATGTTATAGTGTACTGTATGTGGTCTGTAGTAGTACTGATATAGTGTACTGTATGTGGTCTCTAGTAGTAATGTTATAGTGTACTGTATGTGGTCTGTAGTAGTACTGATATAGTGTACTGTATGTGGTCTGTAGTAGTACTGATATAGTGTACTGTATGTGGTCTGTAGTAGTACTGATATAGTGTACTGTATGTGGTCTGTAGTAGTACTGATATAGTGTACTGTATGTGGTCTCTAGTAGTAATGTTATAGTGTACTGTATGTGGTCTGTAGTAGTACTGATATAGTGTACTGTATGTGGTCTGTAGTAGTAATGTTATAGTGTACTGTATGTGGTCTGTAGTAGTACTGATATAGTGTACTGTATGTGGTCTGTAGTAGTACTGATATAGTGTACTGTATGTGGTCTGTAGTAGTAATGTTATAGTGTACTGTATGTGGTCTGTAGTAGTACTGATATAGTGTACTGTATGTGGTCTGTAGTAGTACTGATATAGTGTACTGTATGTGGTCTCTAGTAGTAATGTTATAGTGTACTGTATGTGGTCTGTAGTAGTACTGATATAGTGTACTGCATGTGGTCTGTAGTAGTACTGATATAGTGTACTGCATGTGGTCTGTAGTAGTACTGATATAGTGTACTGCATGTGGTCTGTAGTAGTACTGATATAGTGTACTGCATGTGGTCTGTAGTGATAATGTTATAGTGTACTGCATGGGGTAGAGGCTCATCAAAGAGAAGGACAATTTAAATAAAATTGAGCACACAGCCATGCAAACTCCATAGACAAGCTCAGTGATTTTCCATGTGGCACCGTCATAGGATGCATCCTTTCCAACAAGTCAGAGAGCAGGACAATTATAACTTGACCTTGGAAGATCAGCCATTGATTACGAGTATCTATATTTCAATAGGTTTATTCCAGCATGCAATTGTTTGTGTTTGTTTATGGGGAGTATTTTTTTAAATTAATGAGTTCAACTTAATTTCACATATATACTTTTATTATGTATTCAATAATTCTATGATAATAATCTATTTAAAAATAACATACATTTACCAGTTAGCCATCTGTATGTTATGGTTGATTACTTAATTAAGTAGGGTTAAAAAAAAAAGTGTTTTAGATCAATGAAGCTGTTTTGATTTTAATATCTTTGATGATTTGAGGTGACAGTTGTATCTAGTGTTGTATGATGTTTCCATACTGTCAACAAGAATATAATTAAATGAATTGATCTTCTACACTTCATGTATATACTCTTTGTTTATTGCTAAAGTCTGTTTGTTCAGGGAAGTGGAGGAAAGAACAGGAGACAGAATGAGTGGATATGATTACGAATATCCACATTGAGGTCAAGAAATCAAGAAGGTGGATATTTAAGGTGGCTTGTTGACAGCCACTGCAGTAGTTTTGTTGGATGGCAGAAGCACCAGTAGTAGTTCAGACGGTGGTACTGTAGCAGCACCAGTAGTAGTTCAGACGGTGGTACTGTAGCAGCACCAGTAGTAGTTCAGACGGTGGTACTGTAGCAGCACCAGTAGTAGTTCAGATGGTGGTACTGTAGCAGCACCAGTAGTAGTTCAGAAGGTGGTACTGTAGCAGCACCAGTAGTAGTTCAGAAGGTGGTACTGTAGCAGCACCAGCAGTAGTTCAGAAGGTGGTACTGTAGCAGCACCAGTAGTAGTTCAGAAGGTGGTACTGTAGCAGCACCAGCAGTAGTTCAGAAGGTGGTACTGAAGCAGCACCAGTAGTAGTTCAGACGGTGGTACTGTAGCAGCACCAGCAGTAGTTCAGAAGGTGGTACTGTAGCAGCACCAGTAGTAGATCAGATGGTGGTACTGTGGCAGCACCAGTAGTAGATCAGAAGGTGGTACTGTAGCAGTACCAGTAGTAGTTCAGAAGGTGGTACTGTAGTAGCACCAGTAGTAGTTCAGAAGGTGGTACTGTAGCAGCACCAGTAGTAGATCAGAAGGTGGTACTGTAGCAGCACCAGTAGTAGTTCAGAAGGTGGTACTGTAGCAGCACCAGTAGTAGTTCAGAAGGTGGTACTGTAGCAGCACCAGTAGTAGATCAGAAGGTGGTACTGTAGCAGCACCAGTAGTAGTTCAGAAGGTGGTACTGTAGCAGCACCAGTAGTAGACCAGAAGGTGGTACTGTAGCAGCACCAGTAGTAGTTCAGAAGTTGGTACTGTAGCAGCACCAGTAGTAGTTCAGAAGGTGGTACTGTAGCAGCACCAGCAGTAGTTCAGATGGTGGTACTGTAGCAGCACCAGTAGTAGTTCAGAAGGTGGTACTGTAGCAGCACCGGTAGTAGTTCAGAATGTGGTACTGTAGCAGCACCAGTAGTAGATCAGAAGGTGGTACTGTAGCAGCACCAGTAGTAGATCAGAAGGTGGTACTGTAGCAGCACCAGTAGTAGATCAGAAGGTGGTAGCAGCACCAGTAGTAGATCCTCTTGCAGCTTGTTTAACGGGGTACATTTTCATGGTTCAATGCCTTTAAAAAGACTGAAAGACCCTGACATATAAAGATGTGGAAGATAAGAGGTTGGAGTGGGGAAACACTCAGAGTGATTTAAGTGTAGCAGTAGAGTAGATTAATACTGTACAATGAGAATCAACAGACGTCAGATACAATGAGTGCAGACACACGTATTTTCTTTTTCCACACAATGATTGGTAACACTTTACTTGACATTCAGCATCATAACAGGTTATGACACGGTCATAATCATGTATTAATATGTCCTAAAAGCTGACATAACGTGTCATAATAGGGTCATAACACTGTCATCACAGATATATATAGATCTGTTGTAACATATATTGCAATATTTTATGGCTGGTTACGACACCTACATAAGAGTGTCAAAACCCACAAAACCTACCACACAAGACAAACAATACATTACACCATAGCCTACTTGTCAACAGTAGGTTTATGTTAGATAACATTTTCTGAAAGGTACCATATTAAATTATCATTGTAATTGCTCACACGTTGATGTCAGACATGTACCTACCCCAATGCTCTGTTGCTGATGACTGTGATCAAGAGCCTCACAAACAGTATATTATTTGCCACAGAATGAATTGGGAGCAAGGCCTCAAATAATCTTTATATACCAGAGCGGCGAGAAAAGTTTTCTATATTATTGAAACAATGTTGCGATTGTTTGTGAGAATGCCAACAGGTGTGGTTCCCGTTGGGGAAAGATTATATTGGGGAAAGGTTCCCGTGGGGGATGCCATGGAAGCCAAGAAGGGGAGTGAGGTGTGTGTGTGTGTGTGTGTGTGTGTGTGTGTGTGTGTGCGTGTGTGTGTGTGTGTGTGTGTGTGTGTGTGCGTGTGTGCGTGCGTGCGTGCGTGTGTGTGGGGGGGTCTGGGAGAGGAAGTGAGTCCATCTGAGTATGTGCCTGAACTCAATGTTATACACTAGTTGTCGTGTCGCCCATTCATTTCTAATGACCCGTCATTTTTGACTCACTCATTTTTCAAAATAAAAAAAACAAGACAAAACACGTGGAAAATGAAAAATGGATCGATGATGGCTAGAAGACCGGCGACGCCGACCGCTGAGCGCCGCCCGAACAAGGAGAGGACCCGACTTCGGTGGAAGTCGTGACAGTACCCCCCCTTGACGCACGGCTCCAGCAGCGCGCCGACGCCGGCCTCGGGGACGACCCGGAGGGCGAGGCGCAGGGCGATCCGGACGGAGACGGTGGAGATGGTGGCAGGATCCGGGTCGAGAGCCAGACCCGGTCCCCCGGTGCGAACACCTGGGCCTCACTGCGGTGATGGTCTGTGCTGGCTTTTTGGCTCAGCACGTCCCGCTGGAGGTGAACATGGATGGCGTCCCATGTCTCCTCCTCGCACCTGAACCAGTCGTACACTGCAGGAGCGGCTGGTACACACTGGAAGGGGGAGAGGTTAGTGGAGGAGTCGTGGAGCGAGTTCTGAGCCTTCTCGGCCCAGGGCACGAACGCTACCAACTCCCCCGGCCGATCCTGGCAATACGACCGCAGAAACCTGCCAACATCTTGGTTCACTCTCTCCACCTGTCCATTACTCTCGGGATGAAACCCCAAGGTAAGGCTGATCGAGACCCCCAGATGTTCCATGAGCGCCTTCCAGACCCTCGAAGTGAAATGGGGACCTCGATCAGACACTATATCCTCAGGCACCCCGTAGTGCCGGAAGACGTGCGTAAACAAGGCCTCCGCAGTCTGTAGGGCTGTAAGGAGACCGGGCAGAGGGAGGAGACGACAGGACTTAGAGAACCGATAAACAACGACCAGGATCGTGGTGTTTCCCTGTGAGGGGGGAGGTCGGTAACAAAATCCACTGACAGGTGCAACCAAGGCCGCTTGGAACGGGTAAGGGGTATAGCTTCCCTCTGGGCAGGTGCCTAGGAGCCGTACACTGGGCGCACACCGAGTAGGAGGAAACATAAACCCTCACATCCTTGGCCAAGGTAGGCCACCAGTACTTCCCAACAAAACAGCGCACCGTCCGACCGATCCCAGGATGACCAGAGGAGGGTGACGTGTGGGCCCAATCGATCAACCGGTCACGGACAGCAGACGGAATGTACAGACGCCCAGCGGGACACTGGAGGTTACGTGCGGGCTCTGCACGCCTGCTCAATGTCCGCGTCCAGCTCCCACACTACCGGCGCCACCAGGCAGGAGGCCGGGAGTATGGGAGTGGGATCCATGGGCCGCTCCTCTGTGTCATACAGTCGGTACAGTGCGTCTGCCTTCACGTTTTGGGAACCTGGTCTGTAGGAAAGGGAAAAAACAAAAATGGTGAAAAACATGGCCCACCTTGCCTGGTGAGGGTTCAGTCTCTTCGCTGCTCACATGTACTGCAGATTGCGGTGGTCAGTCCAGATTAGAAAAGGGTGTTTAGCCCCCTCAAGCCAATGTCTCCAGGCCTCCAGAGCCTTGACGACAGCCAACAGCTCCCGGTCCCTCACGTCATAGTTTCGCTCCGCAAGGCTGAGCTTTTTCGAGAAGAAGGAACAGGGGTACCACCACTATGAACGCCAAAGAGGGATCCGGATGGGCCAGCACGGGAGCCGAGGTAAACAGAGCCCTCAGGTGACCAAAAGCCCTGTCCACCTCAGCTGACCACTACGAACGTACCGGGCCCCCATTCAGCAGTGAGGTAATGGGAGCCGCTACCTGACCAAAACCCCGGATAAACTTCCGGTAGTAATTGGCAAACCCTAGGAACCGCTTCACTTCCTTTACCGAGGTGGGAGTCGACCAATTACGCACGGCTGAAATGCGGTCACTCTTCATCTCCACCCTCGAGGTGGAAATGCGGTACCCTAGGAAGAAGACGGACTGCTGGAAGAACAGGAATTTCTCAGCCTTGACGTACAGGTCATGCTTCAACAGTCGACCAAGCACCCTGCGCACCAGGGACACATGCTTGGCGCGTGTAGCGGAGTATATCAGAATGTCATCAATATACACCACTACACCCTGCCCGTGCAGGTCCTTGAAAATCTTGTCAACAAAGGCTTGGAAGACTGATGGAGCATTCATCAACCCGTACGGCATGACGAGGTACTCATAATGCTTTGAGGTCGTACTGAACGCCGTCTTCCACTCGTCTCTCTCCCGGATACACAACAGGTTGTTAGCACTTCTGAGATCTAGTTTGGTGAAGAAGCGCGCCCTGTGCATTTACTCAATCGCCGTGGCGATAAGAGGTAGCGGGTAACTGTACCTCACCGTGATCTGATTTAGGCCTCGTTTTTCAATACACGGGAGCAGACCTCCCTCCTTCTTCACAAAAAATAAACTCGAGGAGGCTGGTGATGTGGAGGACCAAATGTACCCCTGACGCAGGGATTCGGAGACATATGTTTCCATAGCCGCCGTCTCCACCACTGAGAGGGGATACACGTGACTCCTGGGAAGTGCAGCGTCTACCAAGAGATTTATCGCACAATCGCCCCGTCGATGGGGTGGTGATTGAGTCGCCTTCTTTTTGGAGAACGCGAGAGCAAAATCTGCATTTTCAGGGGGAATGCGCACAGTGGAGACCTGGTCCAGACTTTCCACTCTAGTAGCACCAACGGAAACCCCTAAACACCTCCCGAGCACTCTCGCGACGACCCCGTGAGAGCCCTCCGTCGCCAAGAAACAATGGGGTCATGACAAGCTAACCAGGGTAGGCCTAGCACCACGGGAAATGCAGGAGAGTCAATGAGGAAGAGACAGATTTTCTCCTCGTGACCCCCCTCCGTCACCATACTCAGAGGAGTGGTGGCCTCCCTAATCAACCCTGACCCTAATGGTTGACTGTCTAAGGCGTGAACGGGGAAGGGCACAGCCACGGGAACAATGGAGATCCCTAAACTAAGGGTGAACAATCTGTCTATAAAATTCCCAGCCACGCCTGAATCGACGTGCGCCTTATGCTGGGAATGCGGGGAAAACTCCGGAAAAGAAACATACAAAAACATGTGTGCAACAGAGGGCTCTGGATGAGAAGGGTGCCGGCTCACCTGGGATGACGCCAGAGTGCCCTGCCTGCTTGCTCGATCCCCAGAGGATCGAACCAGCTTCACCCGCTGCTCTTCCCTCGGGTGGATGGTCGAAATCCTCAAAATGGTCCAGGGCCAGATTTCCTTCTCCCCACACGGTGTTGGCCCACTCCAAGGCTTTCCCAGAGAGGCACCAGACATGGGCGTACACCTTCTCATGACCTGAAGGAGCCGGGTGGACGGATGCCAGGTAGAGGTCGAGCTGCAACAGGAAACCCTGGCAGCGTGCAGCCGTCCCGTCATACTCCCGGGGAAGGGCGAGACGAATCTCACTGGGACCGGGTGATGGGGGGGGGGGGGGGGGGGGGGAATAGTAGAGTCCCTGGTTGTGCAGGTGGAGGCGCTGGAGGAACTCCCTTTCTCTCTACATATTGCCACTTTAACCTAAGTCATCACAATTTTCTATTCATCACTGAGTTAACACTCAGTAAGGAGCACCAGGGCCAAAGCATGCACAGTAATTAGGGCATTCATCATACTCTTATTTTATTCAAAGTAGTGCTACAAATAACCAATAAAGATCTCAGCAGGAAATCGTGCATTACAAACTACACAATATTATTATTCACTGGTGTAGATCAGCGAGAGGGGGAACCAGAAGAGGAAGAAACTTTTCCTCTTGCTGATCTGGAGAGTCAGGAGCTTCAGACACTAGACAATATGTGGAGGCAGATATCATGTCTTCAACAATAGAGAGAAGAGAGACTGTACTCAGGTCAGAGAGCTGCTGAGGAAGATAGAGGAGATGGTGAAGAGGAATGGTGGAAAATACATCACCAATGAGATGTACCAGGAGGTTCAGAGGAAGATCGAAGAGGAGGAGGAGAGGAAGAGAGAGGAGGCGAGGACACACTACACCAATTATGAGAAAGAGATCAAGAAAAATCAGTTGTTAGTGTTGGTTAAACAAGCCGCTATAGGAGTCGTCTGCACAATTACAATAGAAGGACCAGGTCTTATTGCAGCCGCAAAAGAGGTTGCAGTTGTAGGGACAGTGATGGGGGAAGGAGCAATAACAACTATACAGCTATAGGACGAGGGATAACAAACAGGCAACAAAATCGAAACTCTCGGGAGGCGGGATGAGACAGACAGGCAGTGTTTCTCAGCCAGTCAAAATCATGAAACAGCAACATTTTTATGGATATATACAAAGAAATGTCAATTGAAAAAATGTCAAACGAAACGAAGTGCAGCTTGTTTGCAGTCTTTCCAGCTTCAGTATGAAGTGATTGTGTTATCTGTGTTGTTGGCTAGCTCCTCTGTTGTTGGCTAGCTCCTCTGTTGTTGGCTAGCTCCTCTGAACAACAGTGTCCTGATGAGAAAGTACATTTTCTATGCCAGGTAAAATCGCGCATCATTAGCTCATTGTCATGGATGTCTCCAAATAAATATCACTAGAAAAAAGTTTAAACAAATGCAAATGCAGCTACTTTGTTGTTATAAAAGTGATAATGTGTTTGGAGGATATAAACAGCATGTGCACGGTTTGTCTCGGGCCTAACACCCGTACCAGCATCCTCTTAACACGGGAACTTCACGGGAATCACTATACTTCGTTACTATATTTCTACTGTACTTTATTACTGTATTTCAACTGTATCTCATTACTGTATCTCTACTGTACTTCATAATCCAGGGGAAGGGATGGGGGCTCAGAACTGTAGGACAATTATTACTAAAACAATAACATTAGATTAACTTCTATTTGTATTACTATAACAATTGCAATAGAGGGATTTCTACATTGTAAATCTACAGAGAGGGATTTTGTATTGTATACCTACGGAAAGAGAGAGAGAGATTTACATGAAATGAGCCAAAATGTGTTACTGTGTCAAACCTAGGTTCATAATTTTCTGGACTTCAGCTACTCCGACTGCATACACACATCTTTTAATTTTACATACAAAATTACTTTTCAAGAAAATAAAATACCTGATAACAGCTGAACTCAATGTTCTTGGGCTATTTTTCCTATTTGATCTGATACATCCCTCTCGTCGTGACCTTGAACACAACACTCTCTGGTCTGATACATCCCTCTCGTCGAGACCTTGAACACAACACTCTCTGGTCTGATACATCCCTCTCGTCGTGACCTTGAACACAACACTCTCTGGTCTGATACATCCCTCTCGTCGTGACCTTGAACACAAAACCATCTGGTCTGATGTGTCCCTTTAGTGGTGACCTTGAACACAAAACCATCTGGTCTGATGGGTCCCTTTAGTGGTGACCTTGAACACAAAACTCTCTGGTCTTATGGGTCCCTTTAGTGATGACCTTGAACACAAAACTCTTGTCTGATGGGTCCCTTTAGTGGAGACCTTGAACACAAAACTCTCTGGTCTTATGGGTCCCTTTAGTGATGACCTTGAACACAACACTCTTGTCTGATGGGTCCCGTTAGTGGAGACCTTGAACACAAAACTCTCTGGTCTTATGGGTCCCTTTAGTGATGACCTTGAACACAACACTCTCTGGTCTGATGGGTCCCTTTAGTGGTGACCTTGAACACAAAACTCTCTGGTCTGATGGGTCCCTTTAGTGGTGACCTTGAACACAACACTCTCTGGTCTGATGGGTCCCTTTAGTGGTTACCTTGAACACAACACTCTCTGGTCTGATGGGTCCCTTTAGTGGTGACCTTGAACACAAAACTCTCTGGTCTGATGGGTCCCTTTAGTGGTGACCTTTAACACAAAACTCTCTGGTCTGATGGGTCCCTTTAGTGGTGACCTTGAACACAACACTCTCTGGATCAGTGGCGTTGGAAAGAGAACAAACAGATCTGGGAACTGATTCAGGCTTTCAGTCAAAACAGACAGTCATAAAATAAATTATAAGGAACAATATTTTGAAATGTCTGTCCTATATCGAGGCCATATAAGAAAGCTGAAAAAATATATATATTAATTTTGGACACATACTTAGCTTGTTTTTTTGTTGTTAGCACAAAACTACTTCCATTCTTTTTTTAAAACCGGTACGGGGTTACCTTCAGACTAGTCCAATGACACTTGTGGGTGTCGTAGAGCAAAACGGAGAACACCAATGTATAACGCCATAACAAAACCATAATAACAGTGCAATTACAGTTGTGATCACTAATATTGGCACGCTTGCATGATTCAATATTTGTTTTAATTGAGTTGAAATTGAAAAAACGTTGTGTTCACATGTATTTGTTTGACTTACAACTGTACAGGACCAAGAAAAAAATATTCTGAATTAATTAGTTTACAACTTAAACATGCAGAACTAGTTCATCATCGTTCCATTGGATAATAATGGACATGTGGAAACATGCGGAACGAGTTCATCATCGTTCCATTGGATAATAATGGACATGTGTGTCACGTTCCTGACCTGTTTTCTGTTGTTTTTGTATGTGTTTAGTCGGTCAGGGCGTGAGTTGGGGTGGCATTCTATGTTATGTGTATCTATGTTGGTTTATGGGTTACCTGATATGGTTCTCAATTAGAGGCAGGTGGTTTTCATTTCCTCTGATTGAGAACCATATTAAGGTAGGATGTTCTCACTGTTTGTTTGTGGGTGATTGTCTCCTGTGTTTGTATGTTGGTACCACATGGGACTGTATCGTTCGTTCGTTTGTTTTGTAGTCTGTACCTGTTCGTACGTTCTTCGTTGTATGTAAGTTCTAAAGTCCAGGTCTGTCTACGTCGTTTGTTGTTTTTGTAGTTTGTTTAAGAGTTTTTTCGTCTTCGTCTGTTTTTTGTAATAAATTCATTATGTCAACTTACCACGCTGCATTTTGGTCATCTGATCCTTCTCGCCTCTCCTCGTCTGAGGAGGAGGACGAAGTAGACGATCGTTACAATGTGGTAACATGCAGAACTAGTTCATCATCGTTCCATTGGATAATAATGGACATGAGGTAACATGCAGAACTAGTTCATCATCGTTCCATTGGATAATAATGGACATGTGGTAACATGCAGAACTAGTTCATCATCGTTCCATTGGATAATAATGGTCATGTGGTAAAAGATCAGATAAGTATCTAAAGAGACATCGGCACATGTGGCAGGCGTCACAAATGGCACCATTTTCCCTTAATAGTGGACTACTTTAACCAGGACCCTAGTACACTACTTTAACCAGGACCCTAGTGCACTACTTTAACCAGGACCCTAGTGCACTACTATAACCAGGACCCTAGTACACTACTTTCTACCAGGACCCTAGTGCACTACTTTAACCAGGACCCTAGTACACTACTTTAACCAGGAACCTAGTGCACCAGGAAAATAGTGCACTACTTTGACCAGGACCCTAGTGCACTACTTTGACCAGGACCCTAGTACACTACTTTAACCAGGACCCTAGTGCACTACTTTGACCAGGACCCTAGTACACTACTTTAACCAGGACCCTAGTGCACCAGGACCATAGTGCACTACTTTGACCAGGACCCTAGTGCACTACTTTGACCAGGACCCTAGTACACTACTTTAACCAGGACCCTAGTGCACTACTTTGACCAGGACCCTAGTACACTATTTTAACCAGGACCCTAGTGCACTACTTTAACCAGGACCCTAGTACACTACTTTAACCAGGACCCTAGTACACTACTTTGACCAGGACCCTAGTACACTATTTTAACCAGGACCCTAGTGCATTACTTTGACCAGGACCCTAGTGCACTACTTTGACCAGGACCCTAGTGCACTACCATTTAGAGTTTCTGTAATACACATGATATACAGTGTGCTATATATGACACTCAAGGTGCAGGTTTATAGTCACCAGACTTGTTCTGGTTTGTTCTCATATCTGTTGATATAGTGAATGACCATGACATCCAAGACTATACAAAAATGAATTGTTCCTGTTCTACACTTCATGTATATACTCTTTGTTTGTTGGTAAAGTCTGTTTGTTCAGGGAAGTGGAAAGAACAGGAGGCAGAATGAGTGGAAATATAAAGTGAAGAAGGAGATTTAAGATGGCGTGTTGACAATAACAGCAGTTGTTCTGTCGGAGGTAGCAGCACCAGCAGTAGTTCAGAAGGTGGTACTGTAGCAGCACCAGTAGTAGTTCAGAAGGTGGTACTGTAGCAGCACCAGTAGTAGATCAGAAGGTGGTACTGTAGCAGCACCAGTAGTAGTTCAGAAGTTGGTACTGTAGCAGCACCAGTAGTAGTTCAGATGGTGGTACTGTAGCAGCACCAGTAGTAGATCAGAAGGTGGTACTGTAGCAGCACCAGTAGTAGTTCAGAAGGTGGTACTGTAGCAGCACCAGTAGTAGTTCAGATGGTGGTACTGTAGCAGCACCAGTAGTAGTTCAGAAGGTGGTACTGTAGCAGCACCAGTAGTAGTTCAGAAGGTGGTACTGTAGCAGCACCAGTAGTAGATCAGAAGGTGGTACTGTAGCAGCACCAGCAGTAGTTCAGAAGGTGGTACTGTAGCAGCACCAGTAGTAGTTCAGACGGTGGTACTGTCGCAGCACCAGTAGTAGTTCAGAAGGTGGTACTGTAGCAGCACCAGTAGTAGTTCAGAAGGTGGTACTGTAGCAGCACCAGTAGTAGATCAGACGGTGGTACTGTAGCAGCACCAGTAGTAGTTCAGAAGGTGGTACTGTAGCAGCACCAGTAGTAGTTCAGACGGTGGTACTGTAGCAGCACCAGTAGTAGTTCAGAAGGTGGTACTGTAGCAGCACCAGTAGTAGTTCAGACGGTGGTACTGTAGCAGCACCAGTAGTAGTTCAGAAGGTGGTACTGTAGCAGCACCAGTAGTAGTTCAGAAGTTGGTACTGTAGCAGCACCAGTAGTAGTTCAGATGGTGGTACTGTAGCAGCACCAGTAGTAGATCAGAAGGTGGTACTGTAGCAGCACCAGTAGTAGTTCAGAAGGTGGTACTGTAGCAGCACCAGTAGTAGATCAGAAGAAGGTACTGTAGCAGCACCAGCAGTAGTTCAGAAGGTGGTACTGTAGCAGCACCAGTAGTAGATCAGAAGGTGGTACTGTAGCAGCACCAGTAGTAGATCAGAAGGTGGTACTGTAGCAGCACCAGTAGTAGTTCAGAAGGTGGTACTGTAGCAGCACCAGTAGTAGTTCAGAAGGTGGTACTGTAGCAGCACCAGTAGTAGTTCAGAAGGTGGTACTGTAGCAGCACCAGTAGTAGTTCAGAAGGTGGTACTGTAGCAGCACCAGTAGTAGATCAGAAGGTGGTACTGTAGCAGCACCAGTAGTAGATCAGAAGGTGGTACTGTAGCAGCACCAGTAGTAGTTCAGACGGTGGTACTGTAGCAGCACCAGTAGTAGATCAGAAGGTGGTACTGTAGCAGCACCAGTAGTAGATCAGAAGGTGGTACTGTAGCAGCACCAGTAGTAGTTCAGACGGTGGTACTGTAGCAGCACCAGTAGTAGTTCAGATGGTGGTATTGTAGCAGCACCAGTAGTAGTACAGAAGGTGGTACTGTAGCAGCACCAGTAGTAGTTCAGATGGTGGTACTGTAGCAGCACCAGTAGTAGATCAGAAGGTGGTACTGTAGCAGCACCAGTAGTAGATCAGAAGGTGGTACTGTAGCAGCACCAGTAGTAGTTCAGATGGTGGTACTGTAGCAGCACCAGTAGTAGTTCAGAAGGTGGTACTGTAGCAGCACCAGTAGTAGTTCAGAAGGTGGTACTGTAGCAGCACCAGTAGTAGTTCAGAAGGTGGTACTGTAGCAGCACCAGTAGTAGTTCAGAAGGTGGTACTGTAGCAGCACCAGTAGTAGATCAGAAGGTGGTAGCAGCACCAGTAGTAGATCCTCTTGCAGCTTGTTTAACGGGGTACATTTTCATGGTTCAATGCCTTTAAAAAGACTGAAAGACCCTGACATATAAAGATGTGGAAGATAAGAGGTTGGAGTGGGGAAACACTCAGAGTGATTTAAGTGTAGCAGTAGAGTAGATTAATACTGTACAATGAGAATCAACAGACGTCAGATACAATGAGTGCAGACACACGTATTTTCTTTTTACACACAATGATTGGTAACACTTTACTTGACATTCAGCATCATAACAGGTTATGACACGGTCATAATCATGTATTAATATGTCATAAAAGCTGACATAACGTTTCATAATAGGGTCATAACACTGTCATCACAGATATATATAGATCTGTTGTAACATATATTGCAATATTTTATGGCTGGTTACGACACCTACATAAGAGTGTCAAAACCCACAAAACCTACCACACAAGACAAACAATACATTACACCATAGCCTACTTGTCAACAGTAGGTTTATGTTAGATAACATTTTCTGAAAGGTACCATATTAAATTATCATTGTAATTGCTCACACGTTGATGTCAGACATGTACCTACCCCAATGCTCTGTTGCTGATGACTGTGATCAAGAGCCTCACATACAGTATATTATTTGCCACAGAATGAATTGGGAGCAAGGCCTCAAATAATCTTTATATACCAGAGCGGCGAGAAAAGTTTTCTATATTATTGAAACAATGTTGCGATTGTTTGTGAGAATGCCAACAGGTGTGGTTCCCGTTGGGGAAAGATTATATTGGGGAAAGGTTCCCGTGGGGGATGCCATGGAAGCCAAGAAGGGGAGTGAGGTGTGTGTGTGTGTGTGTGTGTGTGTGTGTGTGCGTGTGTGTGTGTGTGTGTGTGCGTGTGTGCGTGCGTGCGTGCGTGTGTGTGGGGGGGTCTGGGAGAGGAAGTGAGTCCATCTGAGTATGTGCCTGAACTCAATGTTATACACTAGTTGTCGTGTCGCCCATTCATTTCTAATGACCCGTCATTTTTGACTCACTCATTTTTCAAAATAAAAAAAACAAGACAAAACACGTGGAAAATGAAAAATGGATCGATGATGGCTAGAAGACCGGCGACGCCGACCGCTGAGCGCTGCCCGAACAAGGAGAGGACCCGACTTCGGTGGAAGTCGTGACAGTACCCCCCCTTGACGCACGGCTCCAGCAGCGCGCCGACGCCGGCCTCGGGGACGACCCGGAGGGCGAGGCGCAGGGCGATCCGGACGGAGACGGTGGAGATGGTGGCAGGATCCGGGTCGAGAGCCAGACCCGGTCCCCCGGTGCGAACACCTGGGCCTCACTGCGGTGATGGTCTGTGCTGGCTTTTTGGCTCAGCACGTCCCGCTGGAGGTGAACATGGATGGCGTCCCATGTCTCCTCCTCGCACCTGAACCAGTCGTACACTGCAGGAGCGGCTGGTACACACTGGAAGGGGGAGAGGTTAGTGGAGGAGTCGTGGAGCGAGTTCTGAGCCTTCTCGGCCCAGGGCACGAACGCTACCAACTCCCCCGGCCGATCCTGGCAATACGACCGCAGAAACCTGCCAACATCTTGGTTCACTCTCTCCACCTGTCCATTACTCTCGGGATGAAACCCCAAGGTAAGGCTGATCGAGACCCCCAGATGTTCCATGAGCGCCTTCCAGACCCTCGAAGTGAAATGGGGACCTCGATCAGACACTATATCCTCAGGCACCCCGTAGTGCCGGAAGACGTGCGTAAACAAGGCCTCCGCAGTCTGTAGGGCTGTAAGGAGACCGGGCAGAGGGAGGAGACGACAGGACTTAGAGAACCGATAAACAACGACCAGGATCGTGGTGTTTCCCTGTGAGGGGGGAGGTCGGTAACAAAATCCACTGACAGGTGCGACCAAGGCCGCTTTGGAACGGGTAAGGGGTATAGCTTCCCTCTGGGCAGGTGCCTAGGAGCCGTACACTGGGCGCACACCGAGTAGGAGGAAACATAAACCCTCACATCCTTGGCCAAGGTAGGCCACCAGTACTTCCCAACAAAACAGCGCACCGTCCGACCGATCCCAGGATGACCAGAGGAGGGTGACGTGTGGGCCCAATCGATCAACCGGTCACGGACAGCAGACGGAATGTACAGACGCCCAGCGGGACACTGGAGGTTACGTGCGGGCTCTGCACGCCTGCTCAATGTCCGCGTCCAGCTCCCACACTACCGGCGCCACCAGGCAGGAGGCCGGGAGTATGGGAGTGGGATCCATGGGCCGCTCCTCTGTGTCATACAGTCGGTACAGTGCGTCTGCCTTCACGTTTTGGGAACCTGGTCTGTAGGAAAGGGAAAAAACAAAAATGGTGAAAAACATGGCCCACCTTGCCTGGTGAGGGTTCAGTCTCTTCGCTGCTCACATGTACTGCAGATTGCGGTGGTCAGTCCAGATTAGAAAAGGGTGTTTAGCCCCCTCAAGCCAATGTCTCCAGGCCTCCAGAACGTTGACGACAGCCAACAGCTCCCGGTCCCTCACGTCATAGTTTCGCTCCGCAAGGCTGAGCTTTTTCGAGAAGAAGGAACAGGGGTACCACCACTATGAACGCCAAAGAGGGATCCGGATGGGCCAGCACGGGAGCCGAGGTAAACAGAGCCCTCAGGTGACCAAAAGCCCTGTCCACCTCAGCTGACCACTACGAACGTACCGGGCCCCCATTCAGCAGTGAGGTAATGGGAGCCGCTACCTGACCAAAACCCCGGATAAACTTCCGGTAGTAATTGGCAAACCCTAGGAACCGCTTCACTTCCTTTACCGAGGTGGGAGTCGACCAATTACGCACGGCTGAAATGCGGTCACTCTTCATCTCCACCCTCGAGGTGGAAATGCGGTACCCTAGGAAGAAGACGGACTGCTGGAAGAACAGGAATTTCTCAGCCTTGACGTACAGGTCATGCTTCAACAGTCGACCAAGCACCCTGCGCACCAGGGACACATGCTTGGCGCGTGTAGCGGAGTATATCAGAATGTCATCAATATACACCACTACACCCTGCCCGTGCAGGTCCTTGAAAATCTTGTCAACAAAGGCTTGGAAGACTGATGGAGCATTCATCAACCCGTACGGCATGACGAGGTACTCATAATGCTCTGAGGTCGTACTGAACGCCGTCTTCCACTCGTCTCTCTCCCGGATACACAACAGGTTGTTAGCACTTCTGAGATCTAGTTTGGTGAAGAAGCGCGCCCTGTGCATTTACTCAATCGCCGTGGCGATAAGAGGTAGCGGGTAACTGTACCTCACCGTGATCTGATTTAGGCCTCGTTTTTCAATACACGGGAGCAGACCTCCCTCCTTCTTCACAAAAAATAAACTCGAGGAGGCTGGTGATGTGGAGGACCAAATGTACCCCTGACGCAGGGATTCGGAGACATATGTTTCCATAGCCGCCGTCTCCACCACTGAGAGGGGATACACGTGACTCCTGGGAAGTGCAGCGTCTACCAAGAGATTTATCGCACAATCGCCCCGTCGATGGGGTGGTGATTGAGTCGCCTTCTTTTTGGAGAACGCGAGAGCAAAATCTGCATTTTCAGGGGGAATGCGCACAGTGGAGACCTGGTCCAGACTTTCCACTCTAGTAGCACCAACGGAAACCCCTAAACACCTCCCGAGCACTCTCGCGACGACCCCGTGAGAGCCCTCCGTCGCCAAGAAACAATGGGGTCATGACAAGCTAACCAGGGTAGGCCTAGCACCACGGGAAATGCAGGAGAGTCAATGAGGAAGAGACAGATTTTCTCCTCGTGACCCCCCTCCGTCACCATACTCAGAGGAGTGGTGGCCTCCCTAATCAACCCTGACCCTAATGGTTGACTGTCTAAGGCGTGAACGGGGAAGGGCACAGCCACGGGAACAATGGAGATCCCTAAACTAAGGGTGAACAATCTGTCTATAAAATTCCCAGCCACGCCTGAATCGACGTGCGCCTTATGCTGGGAATGCGGGGAAAACTCCGGAAAAGAAACATACAAAAACATGTGTGCAACAGAGGGCTCTGGATGAGAAGGGTGCCGGCTCACCTGGGATGACGCCA
Source organism: Salvelinus fontinalis (assembly GCF_029448725.1). Classification (NCBI taxonomy): domain Eukaryota; kingdom Metazoa; phylum Chordata; class Actinopteri; order Salmoniformes; family Salmonidae; genus Salvelinus; species Salvelinus fontinalis. The sequence goes on from NC_074704.1 coordinate 6,726,909, forward strand.
GAGTGCCCTGCCTGCTTGCTCGATCCCCAGAGGATCGAACCAGCTTCACCCGCTGCTCTTCCCTCGGGTGGATGGTCGAAATCCTCAAAATGGTCCAGGGCCAGATTTCCTTCTCCCCACACGGTGTTGGCCCACTCCAAGGCTTTCCCAGAGAGGCACCAGACATGGGCGTACACCTTCTCATGACCTGAAGGAGCCGGGTGGACGGATGCCAGGTAGAGGTCGAGCTGCAACAGGAAACCCTGGCAGCGTGCAGCCGTCCCGTCATACTCCCGGGGAAGGGCGAGACGAATCTCACTGGGACCGGGTGATGGGGGGGGGGGGGGGGGGGGCGAATAGTAGAGTCCCTGGTTGTGCAGGTGGAGGCGCTGGAGGAACTCCCTTTCTCTCTACATATTGCCACTTTAACCTAAGTCATCACAATTTTCTATTCATCACTGAGTTAACACTCAGTAAGGAGCACCAGGGCCAAAGCATGCACAGTAATTAGGGCATTCATCATACTCTTATTTTATTCAAAGTAGTGCTACAAATAACCAATAAAGATCTCAGCAGGAAATCGTGCATTACAAACTACACAATATTATTATTCACTGGTGTAGATCAGCGAGAGGGGGAACCAGAAGAGGAAGAAACTTTTCCTCTTGCTGATCTGGAGAGTCAGGAGCTTCAGACACTAGACAATATGTGGAGGCAGATATCATGTCTTCAACAATAGAGAGAAGAGAGACTGTACTCAGGTCAGAGAGCTGCTGAGGAAGATAGAGGAGATGGTGAAGAGGAATGGTGGAAAATACATCACCAATGAGATGTACCAGGAGGTTCAGAGGAAGATCGAAGAGGAGGAGGAGAGGAAGAGAGAGGAGGCGAGGACACACTACACCAATTATGAGAAAGAGATCAAGAAAAATCAGTTGTTAGTGTTGGTTAAACAAGCCGCTATAGGAGTCGTCTGCACAATTACAATAGAAGGACCAGGTCTTATTGCAGCCGCAAAAGAGGTTGCAGTTGTAGGGACAGTGATGGGGGAAGGAGCAATAACAACTATACAGCTATAGGACGAGGGATAACAAACAGGCAACAAAATCGAAACTCTCGGGAGGCGGGATGAGACAGACAGGCAGTGTTTCTCAGCCAGTCAAAATCATGAAACAGCAACATTTTTATGGATATATACAAAGAAATGTCAATTGAAAAAATGTCAAACGAAACGAAGTGCAGCTTGTTTGCAGTCTTTCCAGCTTCAGTATGAAGTGATTGTGTTATCTGTGTTGTTGGCTAGCTCCTCTGTTGTTGGCTAGCTCCTCTGTTGTTGGCTAGCTCCTCTGTTGTTGGCTAGCTCCTCTGAACAACAGTGTCCTGATGAGAAAGTACATTTTCTATGCCAGGTAAAATCGCGCATCATTAGCTCATTGTCATGGATGTCTCCAAATAAATATCACTAGAAAAAAGTTTAAACAAATGCAAATGCAGCTACTTTGTTGTTATAAAAGTGATAATGTGTTTGGAGGATATAAACAGCATGTGCACGGTTTGTCTCGGGCCTAACACCCGTACCATCCTCTTAACACGGGAACTTCACGGGAATCACTATACTTCGTTACTATATTTCTACTGTACTTTATTACTGTATTTCAACTGTATCTCATTACTGTATCTCTACTGTACTTCATAATCCAGGGGAAGGGATGGGGGCTCAGAACTGTAGGACAATTATTACTAAAACAATAACATTAGATTAACTTCTATTTGTATTACTATAACAATTGCAATAGAGGGATTTCTACATTGTAAATCTACAGAGAGGGATTTTGTATTGTATACCTACGGAAAGAGAGAGAGAGATTTACATGAAATGAGCCAAAATGTGTTACTGTGTCAAACCTAGGTTCATATATTTTCTGGACTTCAGCTACTCCGACTGCATACACACATCTTTTAATTTTACATACAAAATTACTTTTCAAGAAAATAAAATACCTGATAACAGCTGAACTCAATGTTCTTGGGCTATTTTTCCTATTTGATCTGATACATCCCTCTCGTCGTGACCTTGAACACAACACTCTCTGGTCTGATACATCCCTCTCGTCGTGACCTTGAACACAACACTCTCTGGTCTGATACATCCCTCTCGTCGTGACCTTGAACACAACACTCTCTGGTCTGATACATCCCTCTCGTCGTGACCTTGAACACAAAACCATCTGGTCTGATGTGTCCCTTTAGTGGTGACCTTGAACACAAAACCATCTGGTCTTATGGGTCCCTTTAGTGATGACCTTGAACACAAAACTCTTGTCTGATGGGTCCCTTTAGTGGAGACCTTGAACACAAAACTCTCTGGTCTTATGGGTCCCTTTAGTGATGACCTTGAACACAACACTCTTGTCTGATGGGTCCCGTTAGTGGAGACCTTGAACACAAAACTCTCTGGTCTTATGGGTCCCTTTAGTGATGACCTTGAACACAACACTCTCTGGTCTGATGGGTCCCTTTAGTGGTGACCTTGAACACAAAACTCTCTGGTCTGATGGGTCCCTTTAGTGGTGACCTTGAACACAACACTCTCTGGTCTGATGGGTCCCTTTAGTGGTTACCTTGAACACAAAACTCTTGTCTGATGGGTCCCTTTAGTGGAGACCTTGAACACAAAACTCTCTGGTCTTATTGGTCCCTTTAGTGATGACCTTGAACACAACACTCTTGTCTGATGGGTCCCGTTAGTGGAGACCTTGAACACAAAACTCTCTGGTCTTATGGGTCCCTTTAGTGATGACCTTGAACACAAAACTCTCTGGTCTGATGGGTCCCTTTAGTGGTGACCTTTAACACAAAACTCTCTGGTCTGATGGGTCCCTTTAGTGGTGACCTTGAACACAACACTCTCTGGTCTGATGGGTCCCTTTAGTGGTTACCTTGAACACAAAACTCTTGTCTGATGGGTCCCTTTAGTGGAGACCTTGAACACAAAACTCTCTGGTCTTATGGGTCCCTTTAGTGATGACCTTGAACACAACACTCTTGTCTGATGGGTCCCGTTAGTGGAGACCTTGAACACAAAACTCTCTGGTCTGATGGGTCCCTTTAGTGATGACCTTGAACACAAAACTCTCTGGTCTGATGGGTCCCTTTAGTGGTGACCTTTAACACAAAACTCTCTGGTCTGATGGGTCCCTTTAGTGGTGACCTTGAACACAACACTCTCTGGATCAGTGGCGTTGGAAAGAGAACAAACAGATCTGGGAACTGATTCAGGCTTTCAGTCAAAACAGACAGTCATAAAATAAATTATAAGGAACAATATTTTGAAATGTCTGTCCTATATCGAGGCCATATAAGAAAGCTGAAAAAATATATATATTAATTTTGGACACATACTTAGCTTGTTTTTTTGTTGTTAGCACAAAACTACTTCCATTCTTTTTTTAAAACCGGTACGGGGTTACCTTCAGACTAGTCCAATGACACTTGTGGGTGTCGTAGAGCAAAACGGAGAACACCAATGTATAACGCCATAACAAAACCATAATAACAGTGCAATTACAGTTGTGATCACTAATATTGGCACGCTTGCATGATTCAATATTTGTTTTAATTGAGTTGAAATTGAAAAAACATTGTGTTCACATGTATTTGTTTGACTTACAACTGTACAGGACCAAGAAAAAAATATTCTGAATTAATTAGTTTACAACTTAAACATGCAGAACTAGTTCATCATCGTTCCATTGGATAATAATGGACATGTGGAAACATGCGGAACGAGTTCATCATCGTTCCATTGGATAATAATGGACATGTGTGTCACGTTCCTGACCTGTTTTCTGTTGTTTTTGTATGTGTTTAGTCGGTCAGGGCGTGAGTTGGGGTGGCATTCTATGTTATGTGTATCTATGTTGGTTTATGGGTTACCTGATATGGTTCTCAATTAGAGGCAGGTGGTTTTCATTTCCTCTGATTGAGAACCATATTAAGGTAGGATGTTCTCACTGTTTGTTTGTGGGTGATTGTCTCCTGTGTTTGTATGTTGGTACCACATGGGACTGTATCGTTCGTTCGTTTGTTTTGTAGTCTGTACCTGTTCGTACGTTCTTCGTTGTATGTAAGTTCTAAAGTCCAGGTCTGTCTACGTCGTTTGTTGTTTTTGTAGTTTGTTTAAGAGTTTTTTCGTCTTCGTCTGTTTTTTGTAATAAATTCATTATGTCAACTTACCACGCTGCATTTTGGTCATCTGATCCTTCTCGCCTCTCCTCGTCTGAGGAGGAGGACGAAGTAGACGATCGTTACAATGTGGTAACATGCAGAACTAGTTCATCATCGTTCCATTGGATAATAATGGACATGAGGTAACATGCAGAACTAGTTCATCATCGTTCCATTGGATAATAATGGACATGTGGTAACATGCAGAACTAGTTCATCATCGTTCCATTGGATAATAATGGTCATGTGGTAAAAGATCAGATAAGTATCTAAAGAGACATCGGCACATGTGGCAGGCGTCACAAATGGCACCATTTTCCCTTAATAGTGGACTACTTTAACCAGGACCCTAGTACACTACTTTAACCAGGACCCTAGTGCACTACTTTAACCAGGACCCTAGTGCACTACTATAACCAGGACCCTAGTACACTACTTTCTACCAGGACCCTAGTGCACTACTTTAACCAGGACCCTAGTACACTACTTTAACCAGGAACCTAGTGCACCAGGAAAATAGTGCACTACTTTGACCAGGACCCTAGTGCACTACTTTGACCAGGACCCTAGTACACTACTTTAACCAGGACCCTAGTGCACTACTTTGACCAGGACCCTAGTACACTACTTTAACCAGGACCCTAGTGCACCAGGACCATAGTGCACTACTTTGACCAGGACCCTAGTGCACTACTTTGACCAGGACCCTAGTACACTACTTTAACCAGGACCCTAGTGCACTACTTTGACCAGGACCCTAGTACACTATTTTAACCAGGACCCTAGTGCACTACTTTAACCAGGACCCTAGTACACTACTTTAACCAGGACCCTAGTACACTACTTTGACCAGGACCCTAGTACACTATTTTAACCAGGACCCTAGTGCATTACTTTGACCAGGACCCTAGTGCACTACTTTGACCAGGACCCTAGTGCACTACCATTTAGAGTTTCTGTAATACACATGATATACAGTGTGCTATATATGACACTCAAGGTGCAGGTTTATAGTCACCAGACTTGTTCTGGTTTGTTCTCATATCTGTTGATATAGTGAATGACCATGACATCCAAGACTATACAAAAATGAATTGTTCCTGTTCTACACTTCATGTATATACTCTTTGTTTGTTGGTAAAGTCTGTTTGTTCAGGGAAGTGGAAAGAACAGGAGGCAGAATGAGTGGAAATATAAAGTGAAGAAGGAGATTTAAGATGGCGTGTTGACAATAACAGCAGTTGTTCTGTCGGAGGTAGCAGCACCAGCAGTAGTTCAGAAGGTGGTACTGTAGCAGCACCAGTAGTAGTTCAGAAGGTGGTACTGTAGCAGCACCAGTAGTAGATCAGAAGGTGGTACTGTAGCAGCACCAGTAGTAGTTCAGAAGGTGGTACTGTAGCAGCACCAGTAGTAGTTCAGAAGGTGGTACTGTAGCAGCACCAGTAGTAGTTCAGAAGGTGGTACTGTAGCAGCACCAGTAGTAGTTCAGAAGTTGGTACTGTAGCAGCACCAGTAGTAGTTCAGATGGTGGTACTGTAGCAGCACCAGTAGTAGATCAGAAGGTGGTACTGTAGCAGCACCAGTAGTAGTTCAGACGGTGGTAGCAGCACCAGTAGTAGTTCAGAAGGTGGTACTGTAGCAGCACCAGTAGTAATTCAGAAGGTGGTACTGTAGCAGCACCAGTAGTAATTCAGAAGGTGGTACTGTAGCAGCACCAGATGTAGATCAGACGGTGGTACTGTAGCAGCACCAGTAGTAGATCAGACGGTGGTACTGTAGCAGCACCAGTAGTAGTTCAGAAGGTGGTACTGTAGCAGCACCAGTAGTAGATCAGACGGTGGTACTGTAGCAGCACCAGTAGTAGTTCAGAAGGTGGTACTGTAGCTGCACCAGTAGTAGTTCAGAAGGTGGTACTGTAGCTGCACCAGTAGTAGTTCAGAAGGTGGTACTGTAGCAGCACCAGTAGTAGTTCAGAAGGTGGTACTGTAGCTGCACCAGTAGTAGTTCAGAAGGTGGTACTGTAGCTGCACCAGTAGTAGTTCAGAAGGTGGTACTGTAGCAGCACCAGTAGTAGTTCAGAAGGTGGTACTGTAGCAGCACCAGTAGTAGTTCAGAAGGTGGTACTGTAGCTGCACCAGTAGTAGTTCAGAAGGTGGTACTAAAGCAGCACCAGTAGTAGTTCAGAAGGTGGTACTAAAGCAGCACCAGTAGTAGTTCAGAAGGTGGTACTGTAGTAGCACCAGTAGTAGTTCAGAAGGTGGTACTGTAGCTGCACCAGTAGTAGTTCAGAAGGTGGTACTGTAGCAGCACCAGTAGTAGTTCAGAAGGTGGTACTGTAGCAGCACCAGTAGTAGTTCAGAAGGTGGTACTGTAGCAGCACCAGTAGTAGTTCAGAAGGTGGTACTGTAGCAGCACCAGTAGTAGTTCAGAAGGTGGTACTAAAGCAGCACCAGTAGTAGTTCAGAAGGTGGTACTGTAGCAGCACCAGTAGTAGTTCAGAAGGTGGTACTGTAGCAGCACCAGTAGTAGTTCAGAAGGTGGTACTGTAGCAGCACCAGTAGTAGTTCAGAAGGTGGTACTGTAGCAGCACCAGTAGTAATTCAGAAGGTGGTACTGTAGCAGCACCAGTAGTAGATCAGAAGGTGGTACTGTAGCAGCACCAGTAGTAGATCAGAAGGTGGTACTGTAGCAGCACCAGTAGTAGTTCAGACGGTGGTACTGTAGCAGCACCAGTAGTAGATCAGACAGTGGTACTGTAGTAGCACCAGTAGTAGTTCAGAAGGTGGTACTGTAGCAGCATCAGTAGTAGTTCAGAAGGTGGTACTGTAGCAGCACCAGTAGTAGACCAGAAGGTGGTACTGTAGCAGCACCAGTAGTAGTTCAGAAGGTGGTACTGTAGCAGCACCAGTAGTAGTTCAGATGGTGGTACTGTAGCAGCACCAGCAGTAGTTCAGAAGGTGGTACTGAAGCAGCACCAGTAGTAGATCAGAAGGTGGTACTGTAGCAGCACCAGTAGTAGATCAGATGGTGGTACTGTAACAGCACCAGTAGTAGTTCAGATGGTGGTACTGTAGCAGCACCAGTAGTAGATCAGAAGGTGGTACTGTAGCAGCACCAGTAGTAGTTCAGAAGGTGGTACTGTAGTAGCACCAGTAGTAGATCAGAAGGTGGTACTGTAGCAGCACCAGTAGTAATTCAGAAGGTGGTACTGTAGCAGCACCAGTAGTAGTTCAGAAGGTGGTACTGTAGTAGCACCAGTAGTAGATCAGACGGTGGTACTGTAGCAGCAACAGTAGTAGTTCAGAAGGTGGTACTGTAGCAGCACCAGTAGTAGTTCAGACGGTGGTACTGTAGCAGCACCAGTAGTAGTTCAGACGGTGGTACTGTAGCAGCACCAGTAGTAGTTCAGAAGGTCGTACTGTAGCAGCACCAGTAGTAGTTCAGACGGTGGTACTGTAGCAGCACCAATAGTAGTTCAGAAGGTGGTACTGTAGCAGTACCAGTAGTAGATCCTCTTGCAGCTTGTTTAACAGGGTACATTTTCATGGTTCAATGCCTTTAAAAAGACTGAAAGACTCTGACATATAAAGATGTGGAAGATAAGAGGTTGGAGTGGGGAAACACTCAGAGTGATTTAAGTGTAGCAGTAAAGTAGATTAATACTGTACAATGAGAATCAACAGACGTCAGATACACTGAGTGCAGACACATGTATTTTCTTTTTACACACAACGATTGGTAACACTTTACTTGACATCCAGCATCATAACAGGTTATAACACGATCATAATCATGTATTAATTTGTTATAACAGGTTGTAACACGATCATAATCATGTTTTAATATGTCATAACAGCTGACATAACGTGTCATAATAGGGTCATAACACTGTCATGACACATGTATTTAGATCTCTTGTAACATATATTGCAATATTTTATGGCTGGTTATGACACCTACATAAGAGTGTCAAAACCCACAAAATCTACCACACAAGACAAACATTCCATTACACCATAGCCTACTTTTCAACAGTAGGTTTATGTTAGATAACATTTTCTGAAATGTACCATATTAAATTATCATTGTAATTAGTCACACATTGATGTCAGACATGTACCTACCCCAATGATCTGTTGCTGATGACTGGGATGAATGCAGGAGCAGATTTCAGGAGCAGGACAAAACACACTCTTTTTGACTGATGACTGACATACTGTAAGGGTATGATAGGCCTATCTGGCATAAATGATTATGATGACCATAATGCCTTATCACAGTGTCACAATGCTTTATCACAGTGACATAATGCCTTATCACAGTGTCATAATGCCTTATCACAGTGTCATAATGCCTTATCACAGTGTCACAATGCTTTATCACAGTGACATAATGCCTTATCACAGTGACATAATGCCTTATCACAGTGACACAATGCTTTATCACAGTGACATAATGCCTTATCACAGTGACATAATGCCTTATCACAGTGACATAAAGCCTTATCACAGTGACATAATGCCTTATCACAGTGACATAATGCCTTATCACAGTGTCGCAATGCTTTATCACAGTGACATAATGGCTTATCACAGTGACATAATGCCTTATCACAGTGACATAATGCTTTATCACAGTGACATAATGCTTTTTCACAGTGACATAAAGTGTATTTTCTTAGTCCAAGTAAAGGGACACAGGAGTGACATAATGCTTTATTTTGAGACACTGTTTAATTTAAAATATGATTTAAAAAAATAATTCATTACAACAACAAAGGACTTAAGAAACACTTTCAAACGAAAGGAAACTTCTTGGCAGGGTCATAACCAGTCATTAAATAACGCAATATACGTCACAAGAGGTGAAATTTATGGGTCATAACAGTGTTAAGACCATATTATGACAGGTTATGACAATTTATGTCAGCTGTTATGACATTCTATGACATGGTTATGAACATGTCATAACTTGTTATGATGCTGGGTGTCAAGTAAACTGTTACCAAATTATTTATCAAGAAAATGCAAGCTATGTGCTTGCAATTGTGAGATCAGTGAGTTACAGTGTGTTATTGTACTGTGCTGTGAAGGCCAGTTGTTCTCCAGCTTTAAGTTACTGTGCCACCATCTCCAGGTCCCCCCCCCCCACCCCCCCCCAAAAGGAAAACAGCCAACGTCCTGCATTTCAACACATTTTGACATTGGGCAAAGAGAAAAACATTTCAAATCAAATGTTATTTGTCACATACACATGTTTAGCAGATGTTAATGTGAGTGTAGAGAAATGCTTGTGCTTCTAGTTCTGACCATGCAGTAATATCTAACAAGTAATCTAACAAATTCACAACAACTACCTTATACACACAAGTGTAAAGGAATGATTAAGAATATGTACATATAAATATATGGATGAGTGATGGCCGAACGGCATAGGCAAGATGCAGTAGATGGTGTAGAGTACAGTATATACATATGAGATGAGTAATGTAGGGTATGTAAACATTAAATAAAGTGACATTGTTTAAAGTGACTAGTGATACATTTATTACATCCAATTTTTTATTATTAAAGTGACGAGAGATTTGAGTCAGTATGTTGGCAGGAGCCACTCAATGTTAGTGATGGTTGTTTAACAGTCTGATTGCCTTGAGATAGAAGCTGTTCTTCAGTCTCTCGGTCCCAGCTTTGATGCACCTGTATTGACCTCGTCTTCTGGATGGTAGCGGGGTGAACAGGCAGTAGCTCGGGTGGTTGTTGTCCTTGGTGATCTTTTTGGCATTCCTGTGACATTGGGTGGTGTAGGTGTGCTGGAGGGCAGGTAGTTTGTCCCCGGTGATACGTTGCGCAGACCTCACTACCCTCTGGAGAGCCTTACAGTTGTGGACGGAGCAGTTGCCGTACCAGGCGGTGATACATCCCGACAGGATGCTGTCGATTGTGCACCTGTAAAAGTTTGCGAGTGTTTTTGGTGACTAGCCAAATTTCTTCAGCCTCCTGAGGTTGAAGAGGCTCTGTTACGCCTTCTTCACCACACTGTCTGTGTGGGTGTACCATTTCAGTTTGTCCGTGATGTGTACGCCGAGGAACTTAAAACTTTCCATCTTCACTGCTGTCCCGTCGATGTGGATAGGGGGTGCACCCTCTGCTGTTTCCTGAAGTCCACAATCAGCTCCTTTGTTTTGTTGACGTTGAGTGTGAGGTTATTTTCCTGACACCACACTCCGAGGGCCCTCACCTCCTCCCTGTAGGCCGTCTCGTTGTTGTTGGTAATCAAGCCTATAACTAGTGTTGTGTACTAGTGTAGTGTCGTCTGCAAACTTGATGATTGAGTTGGAGGTGTGCATGGCCACGCAGTCATGGGTGAACAGGGAGTACATGAGAGGGTTGAGAACGCACCCTTGTGGGCCCCAGTGTTGAGGATCAGACGGGTGGAGATGTTGTTTCCTACCCTCACCACCTGGGGGTGTCCCGTCAGAAAGTCCAAGACCCAGTTGCACAGGGCGGGGTCGAGACCCAGGGTCTCGAGCTTAGTGACGAGTTTGGAGGGTACTATGGTGTTAAATGCCTAGCTGTCGTCGATGAACAGCATTCTTACATAGGTATTCCTCTTGTCAAGATGGGTTAGGGCAGTGTGCAGTGTGATTGCGATTGCGTCGTCTGTGGACCTATTGGGGCGGTAAGCAAACTGGAGTGGGTCTAGGGTGTCAGGTAGGGTGGAGATGATTTGATCCTTGACTCGTCTCTCAAAGCACTTCATGATGACGGAAGTGAGTGCTACGGGGCGATAGTCGTTTAGCTCAGTTACCATAGCTTTCTTGGGAACAGGAACAATGGTGGCCCTCTTGAAGCATGTGGGAACAGCAGACTGGGATAGGGATTGATTGAATATGTCCGTAAACACAACAGCCAGCTGGTATGCGCATGCTCTGAGGACACGGCTAGGGATGTCGTCTGGGCCGGCAGCCTTGCGAGGGTTAACATGTTTAAATGTTTTATTCATGTTGGCTGCGGTGAAGTAGAGCCCACAGGTTTTGGTAGCGGGCCATGTCGGTGGCATTGCATTGTCCTCAAAGCGAGCAAAGAAGTTGTTTAGTTTGTCTGGGAGCAAGACATCGTGGTCAGCGACGGGGCTGGTTTTCTTTTTGTAGTCCGTGATTGACTGTAGACCCTGCCACATACCTCTCGTGTCTGAGCCGTTGAATTGCGACTCTACTTGCAGCTATTGTAATGCTATTTTAAACATTTTGTCATGAGGCTGAGAGAAAACAGTCATGTGTTTTCAACATACTCTTATGTAGGTGTCATAAAATAACTACAGTGGTCGGTTCTGTGGGTTTTAAGTCTTATGTAGGTGTCATAACCAGCCTTAAAAGGATGCAATATATGTTACAAACGGGTCTAAATATATGTCATGACAGTGTTATGACCATATTATGACATGACATGATTATGACCGTGTCATAACTGTCACGACTTCTGCCTAAGTCGTTGCCTCTCCTTGTCCGGGCGGTGTTCGGCGGTCAACTTCACCGGCCTTCTAGCCATCATCGATCCATTTTTCATTTTCCATTGGTTTTGTCTTGTCTTCCCACACACCTGCTGTCAATCCCATTCATTACCTGTTGTGTATTTAACCTGTCTAGGATCAGCGTGGCGTTAGCGGCACACCCCCCCCCCCCCCCACTGAAAAACCAGTGCCGCGAAATTCAAAAAAAATATTTTTTTAAAATATTTAACTTTCACACATTAAAGTCCAATACAGCTAATGAAAGACACAGATCTTATGAATCCAGTCAACATTTCCGATTTTTAAAATGTTTTACAGGGAAGACACAATATGTAAAGATGTACATCTATTACCTAAAAACACATTAGCATATTCCACCATCTTTTATTTGTCCACCAACACCAGTAGCCATCACCAATTCGGCTAAACTAAGATATTTATAGCCCCTAACCAACAAAAAAACTCATTAGATGACAGTCTGATAACATATTTATGGTATGGGATAGGTTTTGTTAGAAAAAAGTGCATATTTCAGGTAGATGGCATAGTTTACAATTGCACCCACCATCACAAATGGACTAGAATAATTACAATGAGCAACGTGTTTACCTAACTACTAATCATCAAACATTTCGTAAAAATACACAGCATACACGAATCGAAAGACACAGATCCTGTGAATACAGACAATATTTCAGATTTTCTAAGTGTCTTACAGCGAAAACACAATAAATCGTTATATTAGCTTAGCACATAGCAATTAGCAGCCCAGCATTGATTCTAGCCAAAGTGAGCGATAAAAGTCAACATCGCCAAAAGATATTAATTTTTTCACTAACCTTCTCAGAATTCTTCCGATGACACTCCTGTAACATCACATTACAACATGCATATACAGTTTGATCGAAAATGTTTATATTTAGCCACCAAAATCATGGTTAGACAATGTGAAATGTAGACAAGCTGGTAAAGAAAACGTCCTTGCGCCACTTAGACAGTGATCTACTCTTATACATAAATACTCATAAACGTGACTAAAAAATATAGGGTGGACAGGGATTGATAGACAATTTAATTCTTAATACAATTGCGTTATTACATTTTTTAATTTATCCTTACTTTTCAATACAGTTTGCGCCAAGCGAAGCTACGTCAAAAAACATGGCGTCCTAAGCCACTAAAATGTTTCGACAGAAACACGATTTATCATAATAAAAATGTCCTACCTTGAGCTGTTCTTCCATCAGTATCTTGGGCAAAGGATCCTTTCTTGGGAGAAATCGTCTTTTGGTGGAAAGCTGTCCTCTTGCCATGTGGAAATGTCAACTACGTTCGGGATGAACTGAAAAGCGTGACCAACTTTTCACATCGTTGCAAAAATAAATGTCCCAAAATCGCACTAAACGGATATAAATTGCTATAAAACGCTTTAAATTAACTACTTTGTGATGTTTGTAACTCCTATAACGAGTGAAAAGATGACCGGAGAAATATAACAGGCTAAACTAACGCTTGGAACAGGAGAGGGTCGGTGTCTTCCACGCGCGTTACGCAGCAAGAAAAGACTTGCTAGCTAAAGGTTTTTTTCATTTGTAGGGCCTGTGAACGAGCAATCGAGCCCGTTGGAATCGTCATCACGTAAAGGCATCCAGGGGAAGACGTAAGAAGTGTCCGTATAGTCATAGCAACGACAGAGCCCTTTTAAATGACTTCAGAAAAGTGGCCAACGTTTCTCAAATCTGACTCCATGTCAGGGAAATTGCTGTAGAATGGGCTCTGTTCCACTTAGAGACAAAATTTCAACTCCTATAGAAACTATAGACTGTTTTCTATCCAATAATAATAATAATATGCATATTGTACGATCAAGGATTTTGTGGGAAGCCGTTTAAAAAATTAGCCACATTAGCATAAATAGTCTAAACAGCGCCCCCATCCCCAACAGGTTAACCCTCTGTTTCCCTTCATGTGTTTGTCAGAGATTGTTTTATGTCAAGTGTTGTTTTATTGGTGTATAGGTGCGCGACGGGTCCTCGTACCCATTTTTATTTGATGTATGTATATTTCTCGTGTTTGGAGCATGTCATGGACATTTATTAAAAGTCTCCATCTACACTTCGTTTACTCTCCTGCGCCTGACTTCCCTGCCACCTATACACACGACGTTGACAGAATCTCTGACCTTAAAAATGAAGTCAGCAGGAGGAGGCACTTCGCTAATGGAGGTTGAGGAACGCGTCATGGAACAAGCGGAGGAGATTGACAGTCTGTGCGCTGCCATGGATCGCATTGTCCAGAATATGAACCGCTGGGAGAGACAGGGAGCTTTTCCAGCACCTCCACCACCACCTGGAATTCCTTTGAACGCTTTTTCTCCTCCGGAACAGAACAGGATCCAGTTATCCCTACCCACGGGATACAATGGAGATACTGCCAGCTGCCAGGGTTTTCTCCTAAAACTGAACTTGTATCTGGCCACGGTCTCTCCAGTACCATCAGACCGTGAGAAAAGCTCCGCCCTCGTCTCATGCCTTACCGGGAAAGCCCTGGAGTGGGCCAACGCTGTGTGTGGAGAGGATAAGGCGTTGGACCATTTTGAGGAACTCATCTGCCATTTCCGGAAGGTATTCGACCACCCATCCGAAGGCAGAGCAGCAGGTGAGCTCCTCTATCATCTGAGGCAGGGGACGAGGAGTGCTCAGGAGTTCGCTTTGGAGTTTAGGACTTTGGCTGCCGGCGCTGGATGGAGCGACAGGGCCCTGATCGACCACTACCGTTGTAGTCTACGCGAGGACGTCCGTCGGGAGCTGGCCTGTAGAGACACCACCCTCAACTTCGACCAGCTGGTGGATATGTCCATCAGGCTGGACAACATGCTGGCTACTCGGGGACGTCTAGATCGGGGTCTGGTTGTTCCATCCTCCCGCACTCTCTCTCCCAAACCTATGGAATTGGGAGGGATGGTGCGCAGGGAGACCGGAGGGGGTACCCGCTCGAGCACCATCTATGATCGCAGAGATCACACTGCTGATCGGTGCCGGGTTGGTTCCTCTGGGAATAGAGAAGGCAGGCAGGGCACTCTGGCATCACCCCAGGTGAGTAGGCACCATACTCATCCAGAGCCCTCTGCTGCACTTATGTTTGTCTCTGTCACTTTTCCGGATTTTTCCCTGCATTCCCAGTATAAGGCACTAGTAGATTCAGGCGCGGCTGGGAATTTCATTAATAAAAATTTTGCTCATAGTTTAGGGATTCCTATTGTTTCTGTGGTTATGCCTTTCCCTATTCATGCCTTAGATAGTCGACCAATAGGGTCAGGGTTTATCAGGGAGGTCACCGCACCTTTGTCTATGATAACGCAGGAGGGTCACAAGGAGAAGATTAGTCTTTTCCTTATTGATTCCCCTGCGTATTCTGTGGTGCTAGGCCTACCCTGGTTAACTACTCATAACCCCACTGTTTCTTGGCCACAGAGGGCTCTCACGGGGTGGTCGCGAGAGTGCTCAGGTAGGTGTGTAGGGGTTTCCGTTGGTGCTACTACGGTGGAAAGTCCAGACCAGGTTTCCACCGTGCGCATTCCCCCAGAATATGCCGATTTGGCACTCGCCTTCTGTAAAAAGAAGGCGACTCAATTACCACCCCATCGACAGGGGGATTGTGCGATAGATCTCCTGGTAGACGCTGCATATCCCAGGAGTCACGTGTATCCTCTGTCGCAAGCGGAGACAGTGGCTATGGATAATTATATCTCTGAATCCCTGCGTCAGGGGTTCATTCAGCCATCCATTTCACCCGCCTCTTCGAGTTTCTTTTTTGTGAAGAAGAAGGATGGCGGTTTACGCCCGTGCATTGATTATCGAGACCTTAATAAAATCACGGTAAAATATAGTTACCCGCTACCTTTGATCAGTACAGTAATGGAGTCAATGCGCGGGGCCCGCTTCTTCACAAAATTGGATCTCAGGAGTGCGTACAATCTGGTGCGTATTAGGAGGGGTGATGAGTGGAAGACGGCATTTAGCACCACCTCAGGTCATTATGAGTACCTGGTCATGCCATATGGGTTGATGAATGCTCCATCAGTCTTCCAATCATTTGTAGATGAGATCTTCAGGGACCTGCACGGGCAGGGTGTAGTGGTGTATATCGATGATATTTTGATATACTCTGCTACACGCGCCGAGCATGTGTCCTTGGTGCGCAGGGTGCTTGGTCGCCTGTTGGAGCATGATCTATATGTCAAGGCTGAGAAATGCTTGTTCTTCCAACAATCCATCTCCTTCCTAGGGCATCAGATTTCCACTTCAGGAGTGGAAATGGAGAGCGACCGCATTACAGCCGTGCGTAATTGGCCGACTCCAACCACGGTAAAGGAGGTGCAGCGTTTTTTAGGGTTTGCCAATTACTACCGGAGATTTATCCGGGGTTTTGGTCAGGTTGCAGCTCCCATTACCTCACTGCTAAAGGGGGGACCGGTGCGCTTGCAGTGGTCGGCCGAGGCGAATAGGGCTTTTGGACAACTGAAGGCTCTGTTTACCTCGGCGCCTGTGTTGGCTCATCCGGATCCCTCTTTGCCATTCATAGTAGAGGTGGACGCATCCCAAGCTGGGATAGGAGCAGTGCTCTCTCAGCGTTCGGGTGTGCCACCGAAGCTTCGCCCCTGTGCTTTCTTTTCGAAGAAGCTCAGCCCGGCGGAGCGTAACTATGATGTGGGGGACCGAGAGCTGTTAGCTGTCGTAAAAGCCTTGAAGGTGTGGAGGCATTGGCTTGAGGGGGCTAATCACCCTTTTCTCATCTGGACTGACCACCGCAATCTGGAGTACATCCGGCAGGCGAAGAGACTAAATCCTCGCCAGGCAAGGTGGGCCATGTTTTTCACTCGTTTTGTGTTTACGCTTACTTACAGACCAGGCTCCCAGAACGTCAAGGCAGACGCATTGTCTCGGCTGTATGACACAGAGGAGCGACCCATGGATCCCACTCCCATACTCCCAGAGTCGTGTTTGGTGGCGCAAGTAGTGTGGGAGCTGGACGCGGATATTGAGCGGGCGTCACGTGCAGAGCCCTCTCCTCCTGAGTGTCCAGCTGGTCGTCTGTACGTTCCGTCTGCTGTCCGCGACCGATTGATTTATTGGGCTCACACATCACCCTCCTCTGGTCATCCTGGGATAGGTCGGACGATGCGCTGTCTTGATGGGAGGTACTGGTGGCCCACTTTAGCTAAGGACGTGAGGATTTATGTTTCCTCCTGTTCGGTGTGCGCCCAGTGCAAGGCTCCTAGACACCTGCCTAGAGGTAAGCTTCTACCTTTACCCGTTCCTCAACGGCCGTGGTCGCACCTGTCAGTGGATTTTTTGACTGATCTTCCACCTTCACAGGGTTACACCACGATCCTGGTCGTTGTGGATCGGTTCTCTAAGTCCTGTCGTCTTCTCCCTTTGCCCGGTCTCCCTACGGCCTTACAAACTGCGGAGGCCCTGTTTACACAGGTTTTCCGGCACTATGGGGTGCCTGAGGATATAGTGTCTGATCGGGGTCCCCAGTTCACGTCAAGGGTCTGGAAGGCGTTTATGGAACGTCTGGGGATCTCGGTTAGTCTTACCTCAGGTTTTCACCCCGAGAGTAATGGGCAGGTGGAGAGAGTTAACCAGGATGTGGGCAGGTTTCTGCGGTCCTATTGCCAGGACCGGCCGGGGGAGTGGGCGAAGTTCGTGCCCTGGGCAGAGATGGCCCAGAACTCGCTACGTCACTCCTCCACTAACCTTACCCCTTTTCAATGTGTATTAGGGTATCAGCCGGTTCTGGCTCCTTGGCATCAGAGTCAGACCGAAGCTCCTGCGGTGGACAATTGGTTTCGGCACGCTGAGGAAACCTGGGAGGCAGCCCACGTCCACCTTCAGCGTGCCATAAGGCGCCAGAAAATTGGCGCAGACCGTCGCCGCAGTGAGGCCCCGGTGTTCGTACCAGGGGACAGGGTCTGGCTCTCGACCCGAAACCTGCCCCTCCGCCTGCTCTGCCGGAAGCTGTGTCCGCGGTTTGTGGGGCCGTTTAAAGTCCTGAGGAGAGTGAACGAGGTATGTTATAGGTTACAACTGCCCACTAATTACCGTATTAACCCCTCGTTCCATGTGTCTCTCCTCAGGCCGGTGGTGGCTGGCCCGATCCAGGAGGCTGAAGTGCGTGAAGTTCCTCCGCCTCCTCTAGACATCGAGGGGGTCCCGGCGTACTCTGTTCGATCCATTTTGGATTCGAGACGTCGGGCGAGGGGCCTTCAGTACCTCGTGGACTGGGAGGGATACGGGCCGGAGGAGAGATGCTGGGTTCCGGTGGAGGACGTTTTAGATCCTTCCATGTTAAAAGAATTCCACCGCCTCCATCCGGATCACCCTGCACCTCGCCCTCCGGGTCGTCCCCGAGGCCGGTGTCGACGCGCGGCTGGAGCCGCGCGTCAGGGGGGGGATAATGTCACGACTTCTGCCGAAGTCGTTGCCTCTCCTTGTCCGGGCGGTGTTCGGCGGTCGACTTCACCGGCCTTCTAGCCATCATCGATCCATTTTTCATTTTCCATTGGTTTTGTCTTGTCTTCCCACACACCTGTTGTCAATCCCATTCATTACCTGTTGTGTATTTAACCCTCTGTTTCCCTTCATGTGTTTGTCAGAGATTGTTTTATGTCAAGTGTTGTTTTATTGGTGTATAGGTGCGCGACGGGTCCTCGTACCCATTTTTATTTGATGTATGTATATTTCTCGTGTTTGGAGCATGTCATGGACATTTATTAAAAGTCTCCATCTACACTTCGTTTACTCTCCTGCGCCTGACTTCCCTGCCACCTATACACACGACGTTGACAATAACATGTTATGATGCTAGGTGTAAAGTATAGTGTTACCATTTTAAGTGTTTCTATAATCCTCTATGTGAAAAAAGAATGGTGAAAAAACGATTGGAACCATTTCCGTGTTTGACAGCTGAGTTTTATGGGGATTATGACTCATACTGTGGTAATCTATGGAGTTGGAAGGAGAACAAACAGATCTGGGACCAGGTTAGACAAGTATAACATTATATTTGAAAATGTAGTTTAATTTGTTATTTAATTTGTAACCATTTTCTCCCAGAAGGAGACGTCTATGTTTTTCATTTTACCCAAAGATGTGGCCTATCTTCAGATTCTGGCAAGCAGCAAAGTTTAAAAAGCGACACCCAATCATAATTCAGATCCTTCCTGTCAAGAGTAGAATAATGTTTGCCTAGCAACACTCTCTCATTGGCTAGAAATGACTAGTTGCTGGGAAAATGAAACTTGACAGAAGGTAAGGTGCAGCACATTGGGCGCTTTAGTTTCGCATGAGTTTTAGACCATTCCATTGGTCGTTGAGGTAAATCTCCATCCACCTGTGTCACCTGGCTATGCAAAACCAGCAGGACCACTGCTTCAGCTCTCTGTGACAACAGCAGACAACACTATACAGATCCGTGCAACCACACTAAAAGTGAGTATTCAACTTAACTATCTTACTAATTAAATGTTGTACAACAATCTACTCTACAGTATTTGAATAACTGTAGCGCAATATTAAGTAGACATTTTATTGATACCAGGTCTGTTAACATTTATGCATAAATAATCATATGATTGCATTACTTATCATCAAAATGTCAAAACAAATCATGTAGCTGTTAGCAATCACATTCTGCTATATGTGTGTATTCATACACATGTTTTAAAATTATAGAACAGTGAAAGTAGACAGTACAGTAGGTTTGTATTTATACACGTTTTAATATTGTAGAACAGTGAAAGGAGAAACATGGTTAAACTTTCACCTGAAACATTGACCTTGTTTAGTGCAGAGATAGTGCAGTATACTGTACCTTGTTTAGTGCAGAGATAGTGCAGTATACTGTATCTTGTTTAGTGCAGAGATAGTGCAGTATACTGTACCTTGTTTAGTGCAGAGATAGTGCAGTATACTGTATCTTGTTTAGTGCAGAGATAGTGCAGTATACTGTACCTTGATTAGTGCAGAGGTAGTGCAGTATACTGTATCTTGTTCAAGGGGGGCGATCTTGGGTCAACAGCCATCTTATAGCAGGTTGTTGCTGTGAGGGACACACCTGCAGGTTTTTGTCAGTACTGACTAATGCTTCGAACACACCGACAGCGTCGTTGCATTTTGGTACACCAGAATTACATTCATTTCCAATGAAACGCTGCATTGGCCTTGCAACATTAGCAGAGGCAGATCGAGAGTTATACGTTGCGTTCATCAACCAATGGTTAACTGACAGATTGCTGAAACACATGATGTGGTTAGCTGATATGTAAAATACCTATCCAGGCGTAGTAAGATCTGGTGTCGGCAACGTCTGAGCAGAGAAACAGAGGAACAGAGGAACACGTACTTTGTGTTCAGACACCTCCTGATTTACACGTTGTTTGTGTTCACCTCTAACTGGTCTATCTGGTTTTAACAGCTGCAGCCAGGCAACGGTAGAATAATAACCATGTTTAGAATGTCATTTGATACGCATGTGAGTACGTTATGTTCACCTGATGTAGGCTACTTTGTTAAGGAATGTATTGTGTTTATCCACAGTTATACCACATATCATCACTCTTTTTATAGTTTATAGTTTAATCGTTTTTATTGTTTGAAAGTCAAATAGCTGAGAAAATTATAATTTAGTTCACCCTCATCTATAAACGTTGGAACTTTGCAGAACACTGCATGAGTCACCGAAGAAATGTGGACTTTTTATTTTGTAATGAGGTCATTGTCTGTTTCCATGTTTTTGATTGGCTGCAGTTGTAGTAATGGCACGAGGAAGAGGAAGGACTCTGAGGATTCTGTTCCTGTTGACACTCTGTCTGCAAGACTTCACTGGTGAATGCCAAGGTACAACACACACACACACACACACACACACACACACACACACACACACACACACACACACACACACACACACACACACACACACACACATACACACACACACACACACATACACACACACACACACACACACACACACACACACACACACACACACATACACACACACACACATACACACACATACACACATACACACACATACACACACATACACACACACACACACACACACACACACACACACACACACACACACACACACACATACACACACACACACACACACACACACACACACACACACACACACACACACACACACACACACACACACACACACACACACACACACACATACACACACATACACACACACACACACACACACACACACACACACACACATACACACACACACACATACACACATACACACACATACACACACATACACACACACACACACACACACACACACACACACACGCACACACACACACACACACACACACACACACACACACACACACACACACACACACACACACACATACACACACACACACACACACACACACACACACACACACACACACACACACACATACACACACATACACACACACACACACACACACACACACACACACACACACACACACACACACTTGATGTTTGTTTGTTTGGATCACATGATCTTTTCCAGAGGCAGCAGATTATTTTCCTGGGGTCAACAGAAATCACAAAACATGACAAGTAACAAAACACTGATAGACAAGGACAGTCACACAAATACATGTATAAATAGATATAATAATAATAATACTGTCACGTTCCTGACCTGTTTTCTATTAGTTTTTATGTGTTAGTTGGTCAGGACGTGAGTTTGGGTGGGCAGTCTATGTTTTCTGTTTCTATGTTGGTGAATGGGTACCTAATATGGTTCTCAATTAGAGGCAGGTGGTTTTCATCTCCTCTGATTGAGAATCATATTAAGGTAGGTAGTTTCACAGTGTTTGTTTGTGGGTGGTTGTCTCCTGTGTCTGTGTCTATGTTGCACCATACGGGACTGTTTCGTTCGTTCGTCGTTTTGTGTAGTCAATACTTGTTCGTTCGTTCTGCGTTACATGTAAGTCCTTACGTTCAGGTTTGTCTACTCCGTTTGTTGTTTTTGTTTAGTTAAGTGAAGTTCGTGTTTTCGTCTTTACTTTAATAAATATAATGTCAAATCACAAGTCTGCATTTTGGTTCGATCCCTGCTCCTCCTCTTCGTATGAAGAGGAGGAGGAACGCCGTTACAAATACAATACAATAAAAATAATTATGATTGTGTTCCTGACATTCAATGAGAAGTTGCTTAATCTTTTATTTATTTATTAGGGGCGGCAGGCAGCCTAGTGTTTAGAGCGTTTGGCCAGTAACCAAATGGTTGCTGGATCGAATCCCCGAGCTGACAAGGTCCAAATCTGTCATTCTGCCCCTGAACAAGGCAGCTAATTTACTGTTCCCCGGTAGGCCGTCATTGTAAATAAGAATTTGTTCTTAACTGACTTGTCTAGTTAAAAAAACGTTAAATAAATAAAAAATCTTTTTGGATTTGGGGACTGTGAAGAGACCTCTGGTGGCATGTCTTGTGGGGTATATATGGGTGTAAAAGCTGAATGTTATTTGATTTTTTGACTAGAAGAGAAACAGTTCATGTCTCATCAACCCTCAACCAGGAAAGACACAGACACACACATTAGCCTTTTATCAAGACACTATCAACTCAAGCACTTCTTGTCTGTTTTCACAGATTCAGAGCAGCCCTCTGACCTGAGGATTGTTCTGGTGGGTAAGACTGGATCAGGGAAGAGTACAACAGGAAACAGCATTCTGGAAGGAGATGCATTTACAGCAAAGTCATCTCCAGTGTCTGTGACTGTACAGAGTAAGAAACAGAGTGGAGTGGTGAATGGGAGGAAGATTGATGTCATCGACACCCCGGGGCTCTATGACACAACACTGTCTAAAGAAGAGATGGAAAGTGAAATAGTCAGGTGTATAGAAATGTCAGTCCCAGGACCCCACGCCTTCCTGCTGGTGATCAGACTGGGTGTGAGGTTCACAGAGGAGGAGCAGAACACTGTGAAGTGGATCCAGAAGAACTTTGGAGAAGAAGCCTCAATGTACACCATCTTGCTGTTCACACATGGAGATCAACTGGAGGGTAAATCAGTCAAAGGGTTTCTGGCCGAGAGCCCAGAGCTACGGAAACTCATCAATATCTGTGGGGGCAGATATCACTCCCTAATCAATGACAAGAGAAAAGACAACACTCAGGTTAGAGAGCTGCTGGAGAAGATCGATGAGATGGTGGAGAACAATGGAGGGAAACACTACATCACTGAGATGTACCAGGAGGCCCAGAGGAAGATCGAAGAAGAAAAGCTGAAGAGGAGGAGGCAGGAAGAGAACAAGAGAGAGAGAGAGAGAGAGAGGACTGTGGAGGAAATTCTAATCAGGTGAGAGAGACTTTAATTTCTTCAAATAATCATCTTTTTATATTGTTTAATTATTGCAATAATGAAACTGGTCGACCGCAGACTCTGATCCACGAGCAGAATTGAGCTACAATACTTTATAGCGAAGTCCATCCTCCTGGGTGTGCATGACAGTCAACAGATGTGTAGAATTATAAAAAAGGTACATTGTGATATCAAGTAACAGACAATAAGATTTACATTGCACCATGTTTCTGTCTCTAGGTCATTTACTGCTTGTTTATACATAAATACTAATGTAACATAGACACTAGGTCCTCCCCTCAAATGATGAAGTCCAGAATGAATCTGCCATGTTGGAGAAATAAACTGGAGGGAGGGTCTGCCAGGCACCGGTAGACAGGCGCACATACACTAATCATGGAATGGAATGCAGTCTTGAGGTTTTATCACCAAATCAATTGCCAGCCCAAGCTTCAGAAGCTCAACTCAGTCCCACAGACACAGATGAGACAGTACTAAGGAACCTTATTCGATGCATAAACAGTATTAAAACATAATCTTGTAATTTCTCTACCATAGGATGCAGGAGGAGGAAGAAATAAGAAGAAGAGAAGAGAAATTGAATGACTGCAAGTGGTCAGCACTTGCCAGTACGGCTGCATTGGGGTTGGGAGCCATGTTCAGCTCTCCATGGTCGTTAACAGCAGGGGCTACATTAGCCGCTGTTAAAGGTTATGAATGCATGGGCACCTATTTCAAATCAGGTAGTTCCAACTCAGAAGACCAGAAGAAGTAAAATTTCCACATCCACCATCTCAGATTGTTTTGAAATTAAGATTCATTATGGTGTTATATAATATAAATATAATTTGATCTCTGAGAAATTTTAATTGATAGGACTCATATACTATTCAATAAATATAGTACCCAACATCTGATCTGGATCCAATTGTTCCCCAACAATGATTAAGAACATGGAATGGTCAAAGCCTCAGATCAGATGTTGGCTATTATTTCAAACTAACGCCTTGTTATCTGGAGGGCGGCCATTTGCATCTCCCCAATGGTCCTATTGTGGAATCCGTAACCATGCCGATATCATGGACAGTAATGGTTTGAGAACATTCCAAGATTTGGAAGATACATATACATTACCAGATACATATACATTACCAGATACATATACATTACCAGGTACATACACATTACCAGATACATATACATTACCAGATACATACACATGACCAGATACATATACATTACCAGATACATACACATTACCAGACACATACACATTACCAGATACAAACACATTACCAGATACATACACATTACCAGATACATACACATTACCAGATACATACACATTACCAGATACATACACATTACCAGATACATACACATGACCAGATACATACACATTACCAGATACATACACATTACCAGGTACATATACATTACCAGATACATATACATTACTAGATACATACACATGACCAGATACATACACATTACCAGATACATAAACATTACCAGATACATACACATTACTAGATACATACACATGACCAGATACATACACATTACCAGATACATAAACATTACCAGGTAACTCTTGTTGTTTATATTTACAACTCAGGTCAGGTATGTTAGCCTATAGAGTACCTTGGGAAACCCAACTACCAAACCATCCAATGATTTGATTTATAAATAAATGATCTGGGCTCCTGAAAGGACTGATCTCTATAACACATGTGCTATAAATGCTAACTTCTGTAAAGTGGTAAAATATTTTAAACAACTCCTCCCCCTTGGGGGTGGCAGAGTGCCAAGTGGTTAGAGCATTGGGCCAGTAACTGGAAGGTTACTGGATCAAATCCCTGAGCTGACAAGGTATAAATCTGTTGTTCTGCTCGTGAACAAGGCAGTTAACCCACTGTTCCCCAGGTGCTGAAGATGTGGCTGTTGATTAAGGCAGCCCTCTGCACTTCTCTGATTCTGAAGGGTTAAATGTGGAAGACACATTTCATTTGTACAACTGACTAGTATCCCCCTTTCCCTTGTTGTCCCAGCAGGGTTTCACAGCCTCTGGTCCCATACTAGAATACATTTACATTTGTGGTACTTTTAATAACCATTTATCTTCAGCTGGACAATTATTAGAAAGGATAAACTCTGAAAATGCATATCATTCTACTAGAGTCCCCTAGTCACATGACCTTGTAGAGAACGATGCACTAACAGACTCACAGACTGTATCTTCATTTCCCCATTTGATGTCTATGATGTACTAAGTGTTGTGATAAAGAGTGTAAATATATATATATATATATCCAGAGCTGATTCACATAATCCCTTCTTACTCTGCACCAGTTATCACAGAACCATTGACCTATATATTATATCTTGACAGTTGTTTCTGGTGATGTCCCTAAGTTCTGTAAAGCAGGACATGTCATCCCTCTACATAAAGGAGGAGATCCTTCTGACTTAGATAACTACCGTACAATTTGCTTTTTATCTTGCCTTTCCAAAGTTCTAGAATCCCTGGCCAACTGTCAACTACGAACTTTTTAAACTTCCCACTCTATTATTAATGTGAACCAATCAGGTGTTACAATCCCACTCTATTCTTAATGTGAACCAATCAGGTGTTAGAATCCCACTCTATTCTTAATGTTAACCAATCAGGTGTTAGAATCCCACTCTATTCTTAACGTGAACCGATCAGGTTTTAGAATCCCACTCTATTCTTAATGTGAACCAATCAGGTGTTAGACCTGGACAGAGCAGGTTCAGCTGCTACACTTGTTTTAGATGTTCAATTACTTAGATCAGAAACATGATAAAGACTTGGACACTGTTGACCATCACACTCATTTAAAGGTTGACTGAAATAATCCTGGATCAGGCTTGTTGAAAGTGGTTTGAGAATGATCTGTCAGACAGGACTCAATGTGTGATTTCTGATGGTGTCATGTCCAGTTTCCTGCTACTGGGACCTGTTCTCTTTACTACTAATATAAATAATATTGGTTTATCTGTTAAGACTTGTAATATTCATCTGTATGCAAAGTGGGCTTCTGTTTTAGGACTAGATCTTGCCTCTCCATAAATAGCAGGAAGCAGATTGTGCAGTCAACTTTCCTGACAGTTCTTGACTATGGTGACACCATTTACCAGATTGCAGCAGCCACTACTCTCACCTTTGGCTGCAGTCTACCATAGTGCCCTTTGCTTTATCACAGGTGACAGGTTTAATACTCACCACTACATCCTGTATTAAAAGGTTGGCTGGTCCTCATTAAAGTCCTGTAGATCACTTCATTACTCCCTTTTTGTTTACAAAGCTCTACTACAGCAGCTTCCAACGTACCTAACTGTGTTACTAATGTATGAAAGAATGAGCTACCAAAGCCGCTCGTAAGATTAGTTAACTCTTGAGGTCCCTCTGGTCTCCAACATTTAAGTAAATACTCCTTTAGTTTTATTGCCCCATTGTTGGAATAACCTACAACATTCCGTGCATCTTGTTGCCCTGGTGCCTCTAGTGTAGGTTTGGACTCTGGTGTTGAATTATTTCAATGAAGATTGTATTTTACCCCTTTTTTCTCCACAACTTCGATATTGTCTCATCGCTGCACCTCCCCAATGGGCTCGGGAGGCGAAGGTCGAGTCATGCGCCCTCTGAAACATGACGCACCAAACCGCGCTTCTTAACACCCGCCCGCTTAACCCAGAAGCCAGCCGCACCAACGTGGCGAAGGAAACATTATTCAACTGACGACCGGGGTCAGCCTGTAGGCGCCCGACCCGCCACAAGGAGTCGCTAGAGCGTGATGAGCCAAGTAAAGCCCCCCAGCCAAACCCTCACCTCACCCGGACGACGCCGGCCTATTGTGTGCCGCCCTATGGGGACTCCCGATCACAGCCAGTTGTGATACAGCCTGGGATCGAACCCGGGTCTGTAGCTACACGCCTAGCACCCCTAGGAGGCGGATTGCAGTTCTTTTGATTGATTGTGTTGGTTTGTATGGTTGAGGTTGTTCTTTGTGCTTATTTATATTCTCCTTGTTCTATTTGTCATGTTAGTTTTTCTTCCTGTTTGTATTCAGGGCACCATTGGGAATGAGACCCTGGTCTCATTTGGGCTACCCTCAATAAGTAAAAGTTAATAAAAAAAAATGAATAAACAACTTTTGGAAATGTCTTATTCTGAGCTAACCATTAAAAAAGTATGGTCCACAGATCTAATTGAATCTGAACAACCCTTTAACTGGAACAGAATATGGAAAGAAATGGCATCCTGTAATCTGAAACATCAATTTATACATTGTGTGCAACCCAATCATCACCAAGTTGTACCAGGATGCTGGTGGTATGAACGAAGGCATGACTGGTGGTCCCCAGTGCTGGTGGTATGCCTGAAGGCATGACTGGTGGATTCCCCGGTGCTGGTGGTATGCCTGAAGGCATGGCTGGTGGTCCCCGGTGCTGGTGGTATGCCTGAAGGCATGGCTGGTGGTCCCCGGTGCTGGTGGTATGAACGAAGGCATGGCTGGTGGATTCCCTGGTGCTGGTGGTATGAACGAAGGCATGGCTGGTGGTCCCCGGTGCTGGTGGTATGCCCGAAGGCATGGCTGGTGGATTCCCTGGTGCTGGTGGTATGAACGAAGGCATGACTGGTGGATTCCCTGGTGCTGGTGGTATGCCTGAAGGCATGACTGGTGGATTCCCCGGTGCTGGTGGTATGAACGAAGGCATGGCTGGTGGTCCCCGGTGCTGGTGGTATGCCCGAAGGCATGGCTGGTGGTCCCCGGTGCTGGTGGTATGCCTGAAGGCATGACTGGTGGATTCCCCGGTGCTGGTGGTATGAACGAAGGCATGACTGGTGGATTCCCTGGTGCTGGTGGTATGCCTGAAGGCATGACTGGTGGATTCCCCGGTGCTGGTGGTATGAACGAAGGCATGACTGGTGGTCCCCGGTGCTGGTGGTATGCCTGAAGGCATGACTGGTGGATTCCCCGGTGCTGGTGGCTCTTATCCTGCACGCGGTGTATCATCTGGACCAATTATTGAGGAAGCCAAATAAACCGTTCCAACGTTCCTGCAACTACCTCCCCTAACAAGCAACGTTTGGAATGCTGCTTTGAGTCAATGACTATTATCATTGTGACTCCAGTTCACACTGACTGTGGTAGTAGTCCATCACAACTTGTACCCACTGATCGTTGTCTATAGCGTCTGCTGAATTCAAGGCAGCAATGTTGTTGAGAGCAGTCCATTGCTAACGTTATATCTTTTTAAAAAGCTGCTCAGTATCTTCACATAGTGAGCAGCTCACGTTATAGACAGAAGCATGCTACATGGCAGACCAATCCAAACTCATCGCTCGGCATATCCAGCCCAGCCATTATCTCAGCCAATCATGGCTAGTGGGAAGGTTCCTGGCTTTTTCTGTGGCTAACCCGACTGGGCCTGTATTTGCAGTTGGCATACAAGTTTGTTTTTTTAAGGCATTTCTGTCAAACAAGCAGTGAAGTAGTGCCTAGCTTCTTGAATCGGGTCACATATGAACATTCTATCATTAATGAGCTCGAACAGATAAGAGGATTTATCCTGATTTAAAAACCCTCACATATATCCTTATCACAGGGGTTGTGTAAATACAGTAAGTCTTTCACAGATCACGTTTTGTCCAACAGATCACATTGGTGTCCGGTTACAAAGCAACTGTTTCGTAAGCTAAACTGACTGTTACACACAAAGAAATAGGATCCGGGTTCACACGCTACGTTGCCACACCTTTTACTGGAAATGACATTAGACACACACCTCGTGATGAGAAGGACGTCATTCCATCAAAACACACCTCGTGATGAGAAGGACGTCATTCCATCAAAACACACCTCGTGATGAGAAGGACGTCATTCCATCAAAACACACCTCGTGATGACAAGGACGTCATTCCATCAAAACACACCTCGTGATGAGAAGGACGTCATTCCATCAAAACACACCTCGTGATGAGAAGGACGTCATTCCATCAAAACACACCTCGTGATGAGAAGGACGTCATTCCATCAAAACACACCTCGTGATGACAAGGACGTCATTCCATCAAAACACACCTCGTGATGAGAAGGACGTCATTCCATCAAAACACACCTCGTGATGACAAGGACGTCATTCCATCAAAACACACCTCGTGATGACAAGGACGTCATTCCATCAAAACACACCTCGTGATGAGAAGGACGTCATTCCATCAAAACACACCTCGTGATGACAAGGACCGTGAGGGAAGTCAGTGCATCATGTTGATGACTGCAGAACAAAGCAGACATTTCATACACCTGTGGTAAGAGACAGGTATCTGAATAGGAAGGACAGTCTGAAACACATCAGCACCTGTGGTAAGAGACATGTACCTAAATAGGAAGGACAGTCTGAAACACATCATCACATGTGGTAAGAGACAGGTATCTAAATAGGTAGGACAGTCTGAAACACATCAGCACATGTGGTAAGAGACAGGTATCTAAATAGGAAGGACTGTCTGAAACACATCAGCACATGTGGGATGTGTCACAAATGGCACCCTATTCCCTTTACAATACTTTTCACCAGGACCCTAGTGCACTATAAAGTTTACTGGGTGCCTTTTGGGACAAACCTCACAGGTACCTCCCACAACACAAAGCTAATGGGGAAATGTAAGTTCCCTAAATCTCATATTTAGTATAGAGTGATCATCACAATATTTAGCATATATAAAGTTTCTTTAATACACATTATATACAGTGTTCTATATGTGACACTCAAGGTGCGGGTTTATAGTCACTAGACTTGTTATGGTTTGTTCTCATATCTGTTGACATAGTACATGACACCAGAGCAATAGAACTCAGAGAAGACCAAATAGAACTCAGAGAAGACCAAATAGAACTCAGAGAAGACCAAATAGAACTCAGAGAAGACCAGATAGAACTCAGAGAAGACCAAATAGAACTCAGAGAAGACCAAATAGAACTCAGAGAAGACCAGATAGAACTCAGAGAAGACCAAATAGAACTCAGAGAAGACCAGATAGAACTCAGAGAAGACCAGATAGAACTCAGAGAAGACCAGATAGAACTCAGAGAAGACCAGATAGAACTCAGAGAAGACCAGATAGAACTCAGAGAAAACCAGATAGAACTCAGAGAAGACCAGATAGAACTCAGAGAAGACCAGATAGAACTCAGTGAAGACCAGATAGAACTCAGAGAAGACCAGATAGAACTCAGAGAAGACCAGATAGAACTCAGAGAAGGCCAGATAGAACTCAGAGAAGACCAGATAGAACTCAGAGAAGGCCAGATAGAACTCAGAGAAGACCAGATAGAAGACCAGCTTCTGTGCTGGATGGTGTTTCCCTGTTGTAACTTGTATTAAACCAGATAGACATTTGAGCTGACATCTGCAGTGTTTACAGTAAATGACACCAGAGTAAGTTACTGAAAGTCCAAGTTCAGGAACCGAGGACACTGATTATTCACTGTTGTATTATAGTGATGACATTCTGTGGACACTGTCTGATGATCTGATTAGTTTACAACTACTGTTTGATGTAATTGATTACTAATGATATTTTGACTGTAGTGATTGCTTTAATACTGTTTAATATCTACGTAACAGCTGATGTTTATAACTCTATAACAGCTGATGTTTATAACTCTGTAACAGCTGATGTTTATAACTCTGTAACAGCTGATGTTTATAACTCTGTAACAGCTGATGTTTATAACTCTGTAACAGCTGATGTTTATAACTCTGTAACAGCTGATGTTTATAACTCTGTAACAGCTGATGTTTATAACTCTGTAACAACTGATGTTTATAACTCTATAACAGCTGATGTTTATAACTCTGTAACAGCTGATGTTTATAACTCTGTAACAGCTGATGTTTATAACTCTGTAACAGCTGATGTTTATAACTCTATAACAGCTGATGTTTATAACTCTATAACAACTGATGTTTATTCCTCTGTAACAGCTGATGTTTATTCCTCTGTAACAGCTGATGTTTATAACTCTGTAACAGCTGATGTTTATAACTCTGTTACATCTGATGTTTATAACTCTGTAACAGCTGATGTTTATAACTCTGTAACAGCTGATGTTTATAACTCTGTAACAACTGATTTTATAACTCTGTAACAGCTGATGTTTATAACTCTGTAACAGCTGATGTTTATAACTCTGTAACAGCTGATGTTTATAACTCTGTAACAGCTGATGTTTATAACTCTATAACAGCTGATGTTTATAACTCTGTAACAGCTGATGTTTATAACTCTGTAACAGCTGATGTTTATAACTCTGTAACAGCTGATGTTTATAACTCTATAACAGCTGACGTTTATAACTCTGTAACAGCTGATGTTTAAAACTATGTAAAACTTTCCAAGCATCTGCCTCTAACCCTAGGAAGCTCTTTGCCACCTTCTCCTCCCTCCTGAATCCTCCCCCCCCCCCCTCCCCCCTTTCTGCGGATGACTTCGTCAACCATTTTGAAAAGAAGGTCGACGACATCCGATCCTCATTTGCTAAGTCAAACGACACCACTGGTTCTGCTCACACTGCCCTACCCTGTGCTCTGACCTCTTTCTCCCCTCTCTCTCCACATGAAATCTCGCGTCTTGTGACGGCCGGCCGCCCAACATCCTGCCCGCTTGACCCTATCCCCTCCTCTCTTATCCAGACCATTTCCGGAGACCTTCTCCCTTACCTCACCTCGCTCATCATCTCATCCTTGACCGCTGGCTACGTCCCTTCCATCTTCAAGAGAGCGGGAGTTGCACCCCTTCTGAAAAAACCTACACTCGATCCCTCCGATGTCAACAACTACAGACCAGTATCCCTTCTTTCTTTTCTCTCCAAAACTCTTGAACGTGCCGTCCTTGGCCAGCTCTCCTGCTATCTCTCTCAGAATGACCTTCTTGATCCAAATCAGTCAGGTTTCAAGACTAGTCATTCAACTGAGACTGCTCTTCTCTGTGTCACGGAGGCGCTCCGCACTGCTAAAGCTAACTCTCTCTCCTCTGCTCTCATCCTTCTAGACCTATCGGCTGCCTTTGATACTGTGAACCATCAGATCCTCCTCTCCACCCTCTCCGAGTTGGGCATCTCCGGCGCGGCCCACTCTTGGATTGCGTCCTACCTGACAGGTTGCTCCTACCAGGTGGCGTGGCGAGAATCTGTCTCCGCACCACGTGCTCTCACCACTGGTGTCCCCCAGGGCTCTGTTCTAGGCCCTCTCCTATTCTCGCTATACACCAAGTCACTTGGCTCTGTCATATCCTCACATGGTCTCTCCTATCATTGCTATGCAGACGACACACAATTAATCTTCTCCTTTCCCCCTTCTGATAACCAGGTGGCGAATCGCATCTCTGCATGTCTGGCAGACATATCAGTGTGGATGACGGATCACCACCTCAAGCTGAACCTTGGCAAGACGGAGCTGCTCTTCCTCTCAGGGAAGGACTGCCCGTTCCATGATCTCGCCATCACGGTTGACAACTCCATTGTGTCCTCCTCCCAGAGTGCTAAGAACCTTGGCGTGATCCTGGACAACACCCTGTCGTTCTCAACTAACATCAAGGCGGTGACCCGTTCCTGTAGGTTCATGCTCTACAACATTCGCAGAGTACGACCCTGCCTCACACAGGAAGCGGCGCAGGTCCTAATCCAGGCACTTGTCATCTCCCGTCTGGATTACTGCAACTCGCTGTTGGCTGGGCTCCCTGCCTGTGCCATTAAACCCCTACAACTCATCCAGAACGCCGCAGCCCGTCTGGTGTTCAACCTTCCCAAGTTCTCTCACGTCACCCCGCTCCTCCGCTCTCTCCACTGGCTTCCAGTTGAAGCTTGCATCCGCTACAAGACCATGGTGCTTGCCTACGGAGCTGTGAGGGGAACGGCACCTCCGTACCTTCAGGCTCTGATCAGGCCCTACACCCAAACAAGGGCACTGCGTTCATCCACCTCCTGCCTGCTCGCCTCCCTACCTCTGAGGAAGTACAGTTCACGCTTAGCCCAGTCAAAACTGTTCGCTGCTCTGGCACCCCAATGGTGGAACAAACTCCCTCACGACGCCAGATCAGCGGAGTCAATCACCATTTTCCGGAGACACCTGAAACCCCACCTCTTTAAGGAATACCTAGGATAGGATAAAGTAATCCTTCTAACCCCCCCCCCCCCTCCCCTTAAAAGAGTTAGATGCACTATTGTAAAGTGGTTGTTCCACTGGATATCATAAGGTGAATGCACCATTTTGTAAGTCGCTCTGGATAAGAGCGTCTGCAAAATGACTTAAATGTAAATGTAAATGTAATGTAACAGCTGATGTTTATAACTCTGTAACAGCTGATGTTTATAACTCTGTAACAGCTGATGTTTATAACTCTATAACAGCTGATGTTTATAACTCTGTAACAGCTGATGTTTATAACTCTGTAACAACTGATTTTTATAACTCTGTAACAGCTGATGTTTATAACTCTGTAACAGCTGATGTTTATAACTCTATAACAGCTGATGTTTATAACTCTGTAACAGCTGATGTTTATAACTCTGTAACAACTGATTTTTATAACTCTGTAACAGCTGATGTTTATAACTCTGTAACAGCTGATGTTTATAACTCTATAACAGCTGATGTTTATAACTCTGTAACAGCTGATGTTTATGATGTTTACTGAAGTAAAAGCCACCCATTAAAAAGTTACCCATGTGTGTTTGACACTTATGTAGGTGTCATAACCAACCATAAAATAATGCAAGATATGTCAGGTATGTCAGGTCTAAATATGTGTCATGACAGTGTTATAACCATGTTATGATAGGTTATGACAAGTTATGTCAGTTGTTAATAAGACATATTATGACATAGCATTTTAAGTAAAATTTTTCTAAAATCCTCTATGTGAAAAATGAATGGTGGAAAAATGATTGGAACCATTTCCCTGTTTGACAGCTGGGTTTTATGGGTATTATGACTCATACTGTTGTACTCTATGGAGATGGAAAGAGCAGAAACAGATCTGGGACCAGGTTAGGCAACTATAAAGTTACAGTATACAGTTACATTTCAAAATGCAGTTTTATTTGTTATTTAATTTTTAACCTATTTTTTCCCAGTAGGCTTCTATGTATCCAACACATTCCATTTTATCCAAAGACGTGGCCTATCTTATGATTCTGGCAAGCAGCCATGGTTGAACAGCGAAACCCAATCAAAATTCAGATTTAGCCTATCCTGAGTAGAACAATGTTTGCCTAGCAACATTCTCTCATTGGCTAGAAATTATTAGTTGCTGGGAAAATGAAACTTAACAGAATGTAAGGTGCAGCACATTGGGCGCTTTAGTTTTGCATGAGTTTTAGACCATTCCATTGGTCCTTAAGGTAAATCTCCACCCACTTGGGGCATCTGGCTATGCAAAACCAGCAGGACCACTGCTTCAGCTCTCTGTGACAACAGCAGACAACAATATACAGATCTGTGCAACCACACTAAAAGTGAGTATTCAACTTAACTAATTTACTAATTAAATGTTGTACAACAATCTAAAGTATTTTAATAACTGAAGCACAATATTATGTAGACATTTTATTGATAACAGGTATGTTAATATTTGTGTAAATAATCATATGATTACAATTTGTTTGTATTTATACACATTT
This sequence comes from Salvelinus fontinalis, assembly GCF_029448725.1. Taxonomy (NCBI): domain Eukaryota; kingdom Metazoa; phylum Chordata; class Actinopteri; order Salmoniformes; family Salmonidae; genus Salvelinus; species Salvelinus fontinalis. The sequence goes on from NC_074704.1 coordinate 6,761,751, forward strand.
TAATATTGTGAACAGTGAATGGAGAACCATGGTTAGACTTTTACCTGAAACATTGACCTTGTTTAGTGCAGAGACAGTGCAGTATACTGTACCTTGGTTAGTGCAGAGATAGTGCAGTATACTGTACCTTGTTTAGTGTGGAGATAGTGCAGTATACTGGACCTTGTTTAGTGCAGAGATAGTGCAGTATACTGTACCTTGTTTAGTGCAGAGATAGTGCAGTATACTGTACCTTGTTTAGTGCAGAGATAGTGCAGTATACTGTACCTTGTTTAGTGCAGAGAGAGTGCAGAATACTATACCTTGTTTAGTGCAGAGATAGTGCAGTATACTGCACCTTGTTTAGTGCAGAGATAGTGCAGTATACTGTACCTTGGTTAGTGCAGAGATAGTGCAGTATACTGTACCTTGTTTAGTGCAGAGATAGTGCAGTATACTGTACCTTGTTTAGTGCAGAGATAGTGCAGTATACTGTATCTTGTTTAGTGCAGAGATAGTGCAGTATATCGTTTAGTGCAGAGATAGTGCAGTATACTGTACCTTGTTTAGTGCAGAGATAGTGCAGTATACTGTACCTTGTTTAGTGCAGAGATAGTGCAGTATACTGTACCTTGTTTAGTGCAGAGAAAGTGCAGTATACTGTACCTTGTTTAGAGATAGTGCAGTATACTGTACCTTGTTTAGTGCAGAGATAGTGCAGTATACTGTACCTTGGTTAGTGCAGAGATAGTGCAGTATACTGTACCTTGTTTAGTGTAGAGATAGTGCAGTATACTGGACCTTGTTTAGTGCAGAGATAGTCCAGTATACTGTATCTTGGGTCAACACCCATCATATAGCAGGTTGTTGCTGTGAAGGACACACCTGCAGGTTTTTATCACTACTGACTAAGGTCACACTGCTTAGAGGTTGCATGCATCAACCAATGGTTGACTGACAGATTGCTGAAACACCTGATGTGGTTAAGCTCTTTATCCTTTATTAGCCTGTGTGTTTATGCAACTTTCAAAATGATTCCACCTATTCACTCTGGGTGGAAGTCAGTGACAGAAACTACCACAAAAGTGTATTTTAAACACTCAAATATCTGGGCACAACAGAGCTTCAGTGTCACGCCCTAACCATGGAGAGCCCTTTGGCTCCAAAAATAAAATGGTATATTTGAAAAAATAAATTTTATCCCATTTTCTCCCCAATTTTCGTGGTATCCAATCGCTAGTAATTACTATCTTGTCTCATCGCTACAACTCCCGTACGGGCTCGGGAGAGACGAAGGTCGAAAGCCATGCGTCCTCCGAAGCACAACCCAACCAAGCCGCGCTGCATCTTAACACAGCGCGCCTCCAACCCGGAAGCCAGCCGCACCAATGTGTCGGAGGAGACACCGTGTACCTGGCCCCCTTGGTTAGCGCGCACTGCGCCCGGCCTGCCACAGGAGTCGCTGGAGAGCGATGAGACAAGGATATCCCTACCGGCCAAACCCTCCCTAACCCAGACGACGCTATGCCAATTGTGCGTCGCCCCACGGACCTCCCGGTCGCGGCCAGCTGCGACAGAGCCTGGGCGCGAACCCAGAGACTCTGGTGGCGCAGCTAGCACGGCGCAGCTAGCACCTTTGGGTTCTCTATGGGGTATAGGTCAGAGTGTGACTAGGGGGGTTTCTAGCATTTGTATTTCTATGTTGGTGGTTTGTATGGTTCCTAATTAGAGGCAGCTGGTAATTGTTACCTCTAATTATTATACCTTTATTTCAACAAGGAACACAGACTGAGACCAATGTCTCTTTTACAGCTGGGCCCTGCGTATACATGTTTACACATACAGTTTAGGTACAATGATTAAAAAAAATAAACAAGACAAACAAAACCATCATATTTAGGTAGCCCTTTTTCCCACCTCCGTTTGTGGGATATTGTTTTGTGTGAGTGCTGCAACACGTAGTTCACGTTCTGTTGTTTGTTTATTGTTTTTGTTTAAGTTTCACTTTGAATAAAGATGTGGAACTCAACTCACGCTGCGCCTTGGTCCGTCCATTATCACGACTGTGACATTCAGAGTAGGTGCGTAGAGAGACTATAACGGGAAACAAGATCCCGGACGAGCCCCCATGTTGTTATATTCCCCAGCAAGAAACCAAAAATTGACGCTCAAAAAAAAGGGGGAACTAACAAAGCGTCAATAACAACAACCCAAACAAAACAGGAAGGGTTCTGAAGGACACACATGTGGGAGTCCACCGAATTGACTAGCAACAACAAATGGGACCTAAAATACACCCTCCATGAGCACCCACTAAATTTGCCCTAGAAGAGGTAAAACAAAAAGAAAAACCCACACCAAACTTAAAAACAGGAAGAAAAACTAAAAGTGGAGTAAAACAAAGACAGGGATGACCAGGTAAAGGACTGTTAATTATTATTCTATTCAAAAAGTGTAAACCCTCCACATCTTTCAAGCCACCTGGAGCTGAAATATCACCTGGCCAGCACAGGTGAAAAACCTTTGGACAAATGACATGACAAGCCAGCACAGATGTAACTCAGACTGACTAAAGACATGAAACCAATCAGATAAATACTTCTTAAAGTCGCAGATGGGCTACTGCAAGAAACGATAAGATACTTTTCCAGTTAACATCCATTATTGCCATTTGTTTTAATTTTAAACACTTTTTTTGAGTTTAGGATCCTTTACTCTGGACACTGGGATTTCCAGGCATAGGGACAAATGGAAATTAATAATATTTAAAGGATTTAGAAAATTCCCTAAACAAATCTTTTCCGTTATAAAATTTGCCTAAATGTATATTTTAAAGTCAAATAATGCAACAAAGTCCCCAAAACTAAACTGAACTATAAAGATGAAGTTTCCCTACCAGACAAGGATTCAACATCAATAATCTCTGAGCTAATTTCTTGCTATTCTACACATTTTTCCATTAGACTGAGAGAAAATTGTGCGCATTTAAAGATCATTTCCTGTAATTCCAAACATGAATTTTATGGTTAATAACATGTTCATATGCTTTCTGGGGGTCCTGACCTCCGCTGGGTGTGAGCTACGCCAGAGTCTGCATTCACATACTAGTGGCAAATTAACATTACTATTGTTTAATGGGACAACATTATCAATGGATGATGATGAGGATTTCTGCTGTTCAAAATACTGACAATTCCAATGCAACTAAATAAATATATTTTGCATTAAGTTACAGCTCGGTTTACTCTGTTCATAATTACATAAATACACCTGTTAAATAAATGGAATGTTAGAAGTTGCTGCTATCTGTTTCTGCTGTGTGTCTTTTTGTAGGACGTTTCTGCCATCTGTTTCTGCTGTCTGTCTTTTTGTAGGACGTTTCTGCCATCTGTTTCTGCTGACTGTCTTTTTGTAGGACGTTTCTGCCATCTGTTTCTGCTGACTGTCTTTTTGTAGGACGTTTCTGCCATCTGTTTCTGCTGTCTGTCTTTTTGTAGGACGTTTCTGCCATCTGTTTCTGCTGTCTGTCTTGTTGCAACATATTCATTCCAGGGTTGGCTCACTGGAAAACCTAAAGCGTTTCTCCTTGGCTTGCTTTATATTGGTTACATGGAAAGTCAAAAGTGTTTATCACCTCATTAAAAAATAAAAACATATCTGAAAAGCCTTAGTGCTTTCTGCAAGAATTTCGTCCGTCTCTAAGTGATAGTGAACAGATTAAGCAGGAAAAGGGGAGGGATGAAATGTAACTCACTTCTACATCATGGTCTAGAGCAGTGACAATCTTGATTAGTGAAAGGCGTCCCCGTTAAACTTCACAGTGTTGTAAGGAGTTTATTATGCTGTCTGTCTTGTTGTACCACATTCATAGTAGTGTTGGCTCACTGGAGAACTTAAAGTAATTGTTCCTGTTTGTCTTTAGTATGATTCTATTCTGTGCCAAGATATGTTCTGTATTTTATAGGCCCCACCTATGTAAGTAGGTCATTATGGGCCCCACCTGTTTATACAGTAGGCCGGTAATGAACTGAACATTCACTGATCGTGTCACCTGAGGTTAGTGGAAGGTGGAATCTTTGCTGCATAGATGTCAGTTTCACAGAAATTTATTATTTTGAGGGAAGAAAACGGGCGGTTTGATTCTCTGCCCCACCCATGACACATCACAATACTGATCATAATAGTCACCAGGCCTGACACCTATCAGATCTCACAACGCCTGGATAGGTGTTTAACCTATCAGGGTCGTTCCATGAAAAGAGTGCCTTTTTATTTTGTGCACCAATTTTGAAAGCCTGTTATATTACAGGAAGTGCCCTTTAATATAGACCACATTGAGAATTCAATCAATCTGAATAATATGAATATTCCTATTATGAGTAAAGTCTTGCTAAATTGCCAGCATTCCCTCTGTCAACCCTGTGTCACTTCTAGGAAGATTTCAACCCACTTAATCAAAAAATGTCTACAAGTTTGACCTTCATTGTGAAAGCCCTGTCACGAGGGGATTGATGGCTGATTTAAGATGAGGTCGTTAACCCTGTTACAGTCAACTTTGTTACAGTCAACACTGTTTTTTTATTTGCCACTTAACAGGCACTTACTATAGTACTTTTCTTGAGATGGGAAAATGTGTTTTTTATGAAGTTGAACATGTGCTCTTTATAACAATTAAGTAAAATCATATATTATTTTACAAAGTAACACTTCTCAAAAGGCACTGAATTGGTGGAACAACACATCAGCTAACCACATCACATGATATAGCAATCTGATGATCGATGCAATGCACCGTCAGCAATATAGTCAGCCTGGAATGTGATGAGTGTTACGCCCATCATACAAGTAAGTATGTCTGGAGGTGTTTTAGGCACACTGCATCCAAACCTCCAGGAGTGTGTGTGTAGAGGACTGAGGACTGCAGGTTTTTCCCTCTCAGGTGAACACAATCAAGGAAGAGACAGATGAAAATGACAGTCAACAGCAATCAAGGTAAAAGGCAGTACTAAAAAGCCAGTACTTAATGCTGTGTATTCTGTCATTTGAAATTAGATAGGGGGGAATATGAAATGTGCTAAGATATTTTCGAGACCAAACAATTGACAAAAATAACATTTAAACAACGTCCTTTGATTGTACTAGTTATTGCATTCATTGAATCCTCATAGTGTGCATTTTCTGGCAATCAACGCATTTTAACTTCCTACTCTGTGTAATTGCAAATAATTCAGTTTTGTCATTGCAATTCTAATGATATAATAACATCTCATTGCAAACATTTTTTTAAATAGAGTTCATCTGTTGAATTCTTTAACTTCAGCATTTGGCTTAGTGCCAAAGCCAAAAGACAATGAGACAGGTTTATCTGGTTTGGCATAACAAACACGTAAATAACAATTCTAATCTGTTAACAGCTTTACATTGACCTTTACACTGTTGTTGACTATCGGCTCATCAGTTTCCCAGGTGCCTCTAAGAGGAGGAAGAAGAGGAGGAAGAAGCTCATGGTTCCCATTCCTGTTGATACTTGCAGGTTAGGAGACATTTTTTTTCAATGTTTGAAAAAAAAAGCAAAACAAAGACAATAGATTAATTATGTGATTCTGGTGATAAGGGGGTGAATCCTAACTTCCACTTAGGTCAGATCTTCTCTTTGTTATGCATTGATTGGCACAAAGTGAAACATTTATTAAAAGAGCAAGTTAAGATTCACCCCTAAAACATGACGATCTTGTATCTGTGGAATTAATTGTCCAAAATAAGTGTATTAATCTCAACCATGTAATATTATTTTGGCTTCAAAGTTCATTCATTTGGCTTTATAACCAAGTTACGTTTGATTGCAGTATTGCTATTCTAATATAGTCAGATACACAATTACTTACATATCATTTCTCATTATGTGTAATTGTTCTGTTCTTGCTATATCTATAGTGTGTGTGTTACACTCAATGAGGACAATTGTAAGGAGTCAGGCGCAGAGAGCAAAGGTAATGGGGAAAACCACTCTTTAATGTCCAACCAGAATAACAACTGGTAACGTCAAAAACATTGGCGTAAAACTCCGACTTGAATAAAGTCCAAAACTGGAAAATAAATCCAGACTGTGGAAAAACCCCAATGAAAATAACAACCTCATATACAAAACAGAGAGACAAGCCCGCACAAACATAAACGGGCTAAACAAACTTAAATAACACCACCCTAACAACCAAACAATAAACAGGTGAAATCAATTAGTCAAAACCAAACGAAAAGGAAAAAGGGATCGGTGGCAGCTAGTAGACCGGCGACGACGACCGCCGAGCGCCACTCGAACAGGAAGGAAGGCCACCTTCGGTAATACTCGTTACAGTACCCCCCTCCTGACGCGCAGCTCCCGCAGCGCGCCGACGCCGGCCTCGAGGACGACCCGGGGGCCGAGGCGCAGGGCGATCCGGATGGAGGCGATGGAACTCTCTCAGCATAGATGGATCCAATATATCCCCCACCGGGACCCTGCACCTCTCCTCCGGACCGTACCCCTCCCAGTCCACGAGGTACTGCAGGCCCCTCACCCCGCGTCTGGAATCCAGAATAGACCTTATCCTGTACGCCGGGGACCCCTCTATATCCAGAGGGGGTGGAGGGACCTCCGGTACCTCACCTTCCTGCATGGGACCAGCTACCACCGGCCTGAGGAGAGACACATGAAATGAGGGGTTAATACGATAATAAGAAGGAAGTAACAATCGGTAACACACCTCATTTATTCTCCTCAGGACTTTAAATGGCCCTACACACTGCGGACCCAGCTTCCGGCAGGGCAAGCGGAGGGGCAGGTTTCGGGTCGAGAGCCAGACCCTATCCCCCGGTGCAAACACGGGGGCCTCACTGCGGTGACGGTCAGTGCTCTTCTTCTGCCGTCTACTCGCCTGACGCAGAGACTCCTGGACGGCTCTCCAAGTCTCCTTAGAGCGCTGTACCCACTCCTCCACCGCAGGAGCCTCGGTCTGACTCTGATGCCATGGTGCCAGAACCGGCTGATACCCCAACACACACTCAAATGGTGACATGTTGGTAGAGGAGTGGCTTAGTGAGTTCTGAGCAATCTCTGCCAAGGGGATGTATCTTGACCACTCCCCTGGCCGGTCCTGGCAATACGACCGCTGAAACCTACCCACCTCCTGGTTCACTCTCTCCACCTGCCCATTACTCTCCGGGTGATACCCCGATGTAAGGCTGACCGAGACCCCCAAATGCTCCATAAACGCCTTCCATACTCTGGAAGTGAACTGGGGACCCCGATCAGAAACAATATCCTCGGGCACCCCGTAGTGCCGGAAGACATGGGTAAATAATGCCTCCGCAGTCTGCAGGGCCGTAGGGAGACCGGGCAACGGGATAAGACGGCAGGACTTAGAGAACCGATCCACAACGACCAGGATCGTAGTGTTCCCCTGAGATGGAGGTAAGTCAGTCAGAAAATCTACCGAAAGATGGGACCACGGCCGTTGTGGAACGGGGAGGGGTTGTAACTTCCCTCGAGGCAGGTGCCTAGGAGCCTTACTCTGAGCGCACACCGAACAGGAAGAGACATAGAATCGCACATCCCTCTCCAAGGTGGGCCACCAGTACTTCCCCCTAAGACCTCGCACTGTCCTCGAAATACCCGGGTGACCTGACGAGAGTATACCATGAGCCCATCGAATCAATTGATCACGAACAGCGAGCGGTACATACCTACGCCCCTCCGGGCACTGTGGAGGCGCAGGTTCCTCCCTTAACGCCCGCTCGATGTCCGCGTCCACCTCCCATACTATCGGTGCCACCAACTTGGCCGCCGGAATGATGGGAGTAGGATCGATGGACCGCTCCTCTGAGTCATAGAGGCGAGACAGCGCGTCGGCCTTAGTGTTAAGGGAACCTGGTCAATACGAGATCGTAAAACGAAATCTGGTGAAATACATGGCCCACCTTGCCTGACGCGGATTCAGTCTCTTAGCTGATCGGATATACTCCAGGTTACGGTGGTCAGTCCAGATGAGGAAAGGGTGCTTAGCCCCCTCAAGCCAGTGTCTCCACACCTTCAGGGCTTTAACCATAGCCAACAACTCCCTATCCCCCACATCATAATTCCGCTCCGCTGGCCCGAGTTTTTTCGAAAAAAAGGCACAAGGGCGGAGTTTTGGTGGCACACCCGAGCGCTGTGAGAGCACCGCTCCAACCCCAGCCTCGGATGCGTCCACCTCTACTATAAACGCCAAAGAAGGGTCCGGATGCGCCAACACTGGCGCCTCGGTAAACAGCACCTTCAATCTACAGAAGGCCCTGTCTGCCTCTGCCGACCACTGCAAACGCACCGCCCCCCCCCTTCAGTAGTGAGGTAATAGGGGCTGCTACCTGACCAAAACCCCGGATAAACCTCCGGTAGTAATTGGCAAACCCTAAGAACCGCTGCACCTCTTTTACCGTGGTCGGAGTCGGCCAATTACGCACGGCTTTTACGCGGTCACCCCCTATATCCACCCCCGAGCTGGAAATGCGGTAACCCAGGAAGGAAACGGCTTGTTTAGAAAACTCACATTTCTCCGCCTTCACGTACAGGTCATGCTCCAGCAGTCGCCCAAGAACCTTGCGCACCAGAGACACATGCGCGGCGCGTGTAGCGGAGTAGATCAAAATATCGTCAATATACACCACCACACCCTGTCCGTGCAGGTCTCTGAGAATCTCGTCAACAAAGGATTGAAAGACAGCTGGAGCATTCTTTAACCCGTACGGCATGACGAGGTACTCATAATGGCCCGATGTAGTACTAAACGCGGTTTTCCACTCATCTCCCTCCCGAATACGCACCAGATTATTCGCGCTCCTGAGATCCAGTTTCGTGAAGAACCGTGCTCCGTGGAATGATTCCATCGCCGTAGCGATGAGAGGTAGTGGGTAACTAAAACCCACCGTGATGGAATTGAGACCTCGATAATCAATACACGGACGCAACCCACCATCCATTTCTTCACAAAAAAGAAACTCGAGGTGACGGGTGACATGGAGGGCCGAATGAGTCCCTGTCCTAGAGCTTCCGTAACATATGTCTCCATAGCCAACGTCTCCTCCTGGGACAAAGGATACACATGACTCCTGGGAAGTGCAGCGTTTACCTGGAGGTTTATCACGCAATCCCCCTGTCGATGGGGAGGTAATTGGGTCGCCTTCTTTTTACTGAAAGCGATAGCCAAATCGGCATACTCAGCGGGAATGCGCACGGTGGAAACCTGGTCTGGACTCTCCACCGTTGTCGCACCGATGGAAACTCCTACACACCTGCCTGAACACTCATCAGACCACCCCTGTAGAGCTCCCTGTTTCCACGAAATCGTCGGATTGTGAATAGCCAGCCAAGGAATCCCCAACACCACCGGAAACGCAGGTGAATCGATAAGAAACAGACTAATCCGTTCCTTATGATTCCCCTGCGTAATCATCTCCAAAGGAATTGTGGCCTCCCTGACCAGCCCTGACCCTAACGGTCGACTATCTAAGGAGTGCACAGGAAAAGGGGGGTCTACCTTAACTAACGGAATCCTCAACCTCTGAGCGAGTCCGCGATCTATAAAGTTCCCAGCTGCGCCTGAATCGACTAGCGCCTTATGCTGGAGAGAGGGAAAAAATTTAAGGAAACATATTAACAAAAACATGTGACCAACAGGAAGCTCTGGGAGAGTGTGGTGCTGACTCACCTGAGGTGACCGAGGAGTGTTCTGCCTGCCCTCTCGATTCCCAGATTAACTCCTCCAGCACCGACCGGAAGTGTGCCCTCTTCGGCCACAACTGGTACAGGAGGAGCCTCCTCCGATCTCCCTAGATGCTGCCCCTCCTAGCTCCATAGGGATGTGAGCAGGAGGGTCAGGAGATGGAACGGACAGGACCCTTTCAGAACGTCCGCGAGCAGCTAGCAGATGGTCTAACCGGATAGACATGTCTATTAGTTCATCCAAGCTGAGCGTAGTGTCCCGATAAGCCAGCTCCCTGCAGACGTCCTCTCTCAGGTTACACCTGTAATGGTCTATCAGGGCCCTGTCGTTCCACCCTGCTCCAGCGGCCAAGGTCCGGAAATCCAGCGCGAAGTCCTGCGCGCTCCTCGTCCCCTGTCGTAGATAGAACAATCTCTCACCCGCCGCTCGGCCATCTGGAGGGTGATCGAACACGGCCCGAAAACGGCGGGTGAACTCCGGGTAGTGGCCCCTCGCTGAGTCGGCCCCGTTCCAGACCGCATTGGCCCACTCTAGGGCTCTACCCGTCAGGCAGGAGACGAGGACACTCACGCTCTCTTCGTCCGAGGGAGCTGGTCGGACGGTGGCCAGGTACAGATCTAATTGTAGCAGGAATCCCTGGCACCCCGCCGCCGCTCCATCGTACTGGCTTGGAGGCGTAATACGCAAAGCGCTGGTACCGGGTCCCGCTGGAGGAGATGGTATAGTTGCTGGAGGGAGGGTAGGTGGGTTAGTAGGGAGACCACTCCTCTCCCAACGATCCATCCTCTCCATCATAAGATCCATAGCTGATCCGATGCGATGGAGGATGGACGTGTGATGAAGGACTCTCTCCTCCATCGTGGGGAGAGGGGTGGTCGCTGCTCCTGCTGGCTCCATAATTAGGTGCGGGCTTCTGTTACACTCAATGAGGACAATTGTAAGGAGTCAGGCGCAGAGAGCAAAGGTAATGGGGAAAACCACTCTTTAATGTCCAACCAGAATAACAACCGGCAACGTCAAAAACATTGGCGTAAAACTCCGACTTGAATAAAGTCCAAAACTGGAAAATAAATCCAGACTGTGGAAAAACCCCAATGAAAATAACAACCTCATACAAAAACAGAGAGACAAGCCCGCACAAACATAAACGGGCTAAACGAACTTAAATAACACCACCCTAACAACCAAACAATAAACAGGTGAAATCAATTAGTCAAAACCAAACGAAAAGGAAAAAGGGATCGGTGGCAGCTAGTAGACCGGCGACGACGACCGCCGAGCGCCACTCGAACAGGAAGGAAGGCCACCTTCGGTAATACTCGTTACAGTGTGTGCATATGTATATATATATATATGTGTGTTGTCAGCTTAATTTCACCAGGTAACATTCCTGGTGCATGTAAATGTACTTCAAATTAAATGTTATTGGTCAAATGCACAGGATACGGGGTAATAAATGGTACAGTGAGATGCTTACTTACAAGCTCTCATCAACAGTGCACTACACATTATCAACAAAAGAAAACACAAACAAGTAATGAGATGTAGTAAACATTTTAAGAAATTGTAATGTTCGGTAGAAATATATACACAATAAGAACATGTATATACTATGATAAGTGCTGAAGTGAATAGTGACATGGTTGAGCAGCTCAGATACGTGGTAATAAATAGTACAGCAATGGTGACTGTGTGTGAGTGATTCTGATTTAAACCCTCTTTTGAAAATGCCCAGGTTCTCTAGTGTCCACTGCTGGGTCAGAACATGAGGACAAGACAAAAGGTAAAATATGGACCCAGCAGACAAAACACAAATGTTGATTTCTGCATGTAAAAGAAGGGAAAGGGGATACTTAGTCAGTTCCACAACTGAATGCATTCAACCAAAAATGTCTTCCGCGTTTAACCCAAACTGTCTAAATCACAGAGGTGTGGGGGGCTGCCTTAATCTACGTCCATGGCACCCGAGCACCCGGTGAACAGTTGTTGCTTGGGGTTAACTGCCTTGCTCGAGGGCAGAACGGCAGATTTTTCCACCTTGCCGGCTCGGGGATTAAAACCAGAGACCTTACAGTTACTTGCTCAACACGTTTAACCACTAGGCTACCTGCTGCCTGAACCAACTAAACCACAGAAAACAAAAAATGAATGGGATAAACTTTATTGATGTTGTACCCTTGTTTTCTTGCACACCACAGCTACATACAGTACTGTATCTCTGTACTTTGCTGTTGATGCTTACAGAGCCTTGGATAAGTCCCACGCAGTCATATCATTCAATAGATATAATCACCTGCATGCAGAGATGCAAATATGTCCTTTTCCAAATCTAAACTTTCTCCTCTTTCCTCTTCATCTATTTAATTCAAAGTTTGAGCATTTCTGTCAGAGTAAAGATCTTATATCTATAAAATCTTAAATATATTTGTTTTACAATTACATATACTGTACGATCAGAGTACAGTGTTTTGTTTTGCCACCAGTGAATGAAAACACAAAATATTGTTATAATGATTTGGGGAAGTTACTTTTTATGGATCTGTTTCATCCTGTCCTTGTGATTGTCTCCACCCCCTCCAGGTGTCGCTTATTATTCCCAGTGTATTTATCCCTATGTTTCCTGTCTCTCTGTGCCAGTGTATTACCCCTGTGTTTCCTGTCTCTCTGTGCCAGTGTATTTATCCCTATGTTTCCTGTCTCTCTGTGCCAGTGTATTTATCCCTGTGTTTCCTGTCTCTCTGTGCCAGTGTATTTATCCCTGTGTTTCCTGTCTCTCTGTGCCAGTGCATTTATCCCTGTGTTTCCTGTCTCTCTGTGCCAGTGTATTTATCCCTGTGTTTCCTGTCTCTCTGGGCCAGTGTATTTATCCCTGTGTTTCCTGTCTCTCTGTGCCAGTGTATTGATCCCTGTGTTTCCTGTCTCTCTGTGCCAGTGTATTTATCCCTGTGTTTCCTGTCTCTCTGTGCCAGTGTATTGATCCCTGTGTTTCCTGTCTCTCTGTGCCAGTGTATTGATCCCTGTGTTTCCTGTCTCTCTGTGCCAGTGTATTTATCCCTGTGTTTCCTGTCTCTCTGTGCCAGTGTATTGATCCCTGTGTTTCCTGTCTCTCTGTGCCAGTGTATTTATCCCTGTGTTTCCTGTCTCTCTGTACCAGTGTATTTATGTATTTGTGTATTTATGTGTATTTAGAGGAGGAGTAGGGATTGGACCAAAGCGCAGCGTGTAGTGAAGACATAATGAAGTTTATTAAGGTAAAGACGAAAGACGAAAACACTTAAACAAACTACAAAACAAAATAAACGATGTAGACAGACCTGGACTTGAGAACTTACAATAAACGAAGAACGCACGAACAGGAACACACCACATACATGAACGACAAAACTAAACAGTCCCGTGTGGTAAACATACAGACACAGGAGACAACCACCCACAAACAAACAGAGTGAAACAGCCTACCTATATATGATTCTCAATCAGAGGAAATGAATAACACCTGTCCCTGATTGAGAACCATATAAGGCTAACAAACAATGAACCTAAACATAGAAACACGTAACGTAGAATTCCCACCCCAACTCACGCCCTGACCAACTAAACACATACAAAAATAAGAGAAAACAGGTCAGGAACGTGACATAACCCCCCCCCTCAAGGTGCGAACTCCGGACGCACCAACATAAAGTCTAGGGGAGGGTCTGGGTGGGCATCTGTCCACGGTGGCGGCTCAGGCTCTGGGCGTGGTCCCCACCCCACCATAGTCAATCCCCGCTTTTGTAGCCCCCTCCCAATGACCACCCTCCAAATAAACCCACCTAAATTAAGGGGCATCAGCGGGATAAATTGCAGCACCGGGATAAGGGGCAGCACCGGGATAAGGGGCAGCACCGGACTGAGGGACGACAGCTCCGGACTGAGGGACGGCAGCTCCGGACTGAGGGACGGCAGCTCCGGACTGAGGGACGGCAGCTCCGGACTGAGGGACAGGAGCTCCGGACTGGCTGACGGCTCTCGCTGCTCATTGTTCGCTGACGGCTCTGGCTGCTCATGGCTCGCTGACGGCTCTGGCTGCTTTTTGGATTTAATAAACTTCAAAGGCTCTACCATCTGCCTCCTGTGTCTGCATCTGGGTCTCGCCTTGTGCCCTTATAGTACAAACTGGCCATGACAGACCCAGCAGACTTGGACCAGCTCAGTCACGCTGTCTCCCTGCAGGGAGCCACCATTGGGAGACATGAGGAGCTTTTACCGTACCTTCTGGACGGGCTCCGTTCTTTGACGGAACGCCACGACCAAGAGTTTAAGGCTATTATGGAGCAAATCAGGGAGTTAGCTCAGAGGCAGCCTGCCACCTCTGAGAAACCCCAACCACCCAGCATCTACTTCCGGCGCCGACGGAGATGGCCGCCTCGCTTCGCGTTCCTAGGAAACTATGCAGTATTTTGTTTTTTTATGTGTTATTCCTTACATTGGTACCCCAGGTAATCTTAGGTTTCATTACATACAGTCGGGAGGAACTACTGAATATAAGAGCAACGTCAACTCACCATCGTTACGACCAGGAATATGACTCTCCCGGTGCGGATCCTTCGTTTTGCCTTCCACCCAGTACAATGGATCTGATCCCAGCCGGCGAACCTAAACAACGACGCCGTAAAAGGGGAAAACGAAGCGGTCTTCTGGTCAGGCTTCGGAGACGAGCACATCGCGCTCCACTCCCTAGCATGCTACTCGCCAATGTCCAGTCTCTTGACAACAAGGTTGATGAAATCCGAGCAAGGGTAACATTCCAGAGAGACATCAGAGATTGTAACGTTCTTTGCTTCACGGAAACATGGCAGCCTGCCACCTCTGAGAAACCCCAACCACCCAGCAACTTTTTCCTATTAGTGGTGAGTTTGTACAGCCTACCCCGGCTCCCCGAGAACCCTGCTTACCTCCTCTGGAGCAATATTCTGGGGATCCTGGTACCTGCTGGGGTTTTCTTTCTCAGTGCTCTCTTATTTTTGAGCTACAGCTTTCTTTGTTTCCTTCAGACCGATCTAAGATAGCGTATATTATTACGCTAATGTCGGGTAAGGGTGCTCTCCTGGGCTATGGCAGTTTGGGAGCAACAATCCGCCATTTGTTGTCATCTGGAGGATTTCATGGCAGAGGTGAGGAAGGTATTCGAGTCTCCGGTATCCGGGAGAGAGGCGGCCAGTAAACTTCTTGAATTACGTCAAACCTCCCATAGCGTGGCAGACTACGCTGTTGATTTCTGCACGTTGGCTGCCAATAGTGCCTGGAATCTGGAGTCTCTTTTCGATACCTTTCTTCACGGATGATATGAGGTGGTAAAAGATGAGCTAGCTGCCCGGGAATTGCTGGTGGACCTCGACTCCCTCATCGCCCTAACCATTAGAATTGATGGACGCCTAAGGGAACGCAGGAGTGAGAGGAGGTCTGGCCTTGGGCACACTCGTTCATCCGCTATGGCTCGCTCACCTTCGAAGGAATTCGGAAGTTCCTAAAGGCAGGTTTTCCGAGAGGATCCGAAGCCACCCGAGTTCCCTCGTGAATCATCAACGACGGGTGAGTTGGATACTCCTGAACCTATGCAATTGGGAAGAACTAGGTTATCGGTTGGGGAACGCTCACGTAGGCTGAGTTCCAACTGTTGTCTGTACTGTGGAGGGGCAGGACATTATTTAGCTACCTGCTCTGTTAGGAAACCCTTGTCTCTGGTACAAGTACTCTGGTGAGCCAGACTGGGAGTTCCCTAATTCCCATCACCCGCACACCTTTTTATGTGCTTTTGCTGTGGGGAGACCAATCTAAGTCTCTTCGAGTGCTCATTGACTCTGGGGCTGATGAGAGTTTTATGGATGCTACTACTGTTTCTAAGCTTGGTATTCCCACTCTACCTCACTCGGTTCCAATGGATGCTAGGGCACTGGACGTCCGCTCAATAGGTGGAGTCACCCATAGTAATGTGCCCGTTCATATACGGGTTTCAGGTAACCACAGTGAGACCATACAGTTCTTCCTCATTGCATCTCCCCAAGTTCCTGTTGTCTTGTGATTTTCCTGGCTCTAAAAACACAACCCTGTTATTGACTGGACCACGAGCGCCATCCTGGGTTGGAGCACATTTAGCCACTCCCACTCTCTTCAAGCTGCACAGCCTTCCCGAGACGTCTTCCTTAGGATGTTAGCAAGGCTTTGGCTGTTTCGTCCATTCTCACAGAATACCATGACCTCCTAGAAGTGTTCAGTAAGGCACGTGCTATTTCCCTTCCCCCGCACCGTCCTTATGATTGTGCCATTGATCTTCTCCCGCACCACACCACCTCGGGGTTGGCTATATTCTCTATCCGGGCCGGAGACCAAGGCTATGGAGGAGCACATAAAGGAGTCTCTGGCTACTGAACTGGTTATGACCTTTTGCCTGTACACGACCATTCTTTTGCCTACCCCTTTTTCGATTTAATAAACTTCAAAGGCTCTACCATATGCCTCCTGTGTCTGTATCAGGGTCTCGCCTTGTGCCCTTATAAAAAGTAAAAAAATTTTTTACACATTTCAGCCCCTAAATTGAAATATTCAATTCAACAACTGAATTGGCTGAACTAAAATGGAATTGACCCGACACTGTTGAATTATTACTCATTGTTATTCTTTATACTTTATATAGTGTCACTACCCTCTGACCTGAGGATAGTTCTGGTGGGGAAGACTGGAGCAGGAAAGAGTGCAACAGGAAACACCATCCTGGGAGGAAAGGTGTTTAAAGCAGAGGCCTCCCCAAAGTCTGTGACCAAACACTGTACGAAAGGTGAAAGGAATGTTGCAGGAACAAAGGTAACAGTAATTGACACCCCAGGCCTCTTTGATACAACACTGTCTGAAAAGGAGATGAAGAGGGAAATGGATGAGTGTATTAAGATGTCAGTCCCAGGACCCCATGTGTTCCTGCTGGTGATCAGGCTGGATAGATACACAAAGGAGGAGAGGAACACTGTGAAGTGGATCCAGGAGAACTTTGGAGCAGACGCTTCACCCTTCACAATCGTACTGTTCACTCGGCCCGATCAGCTGGAGGGCAAACCAGTGATGACATTCCTGTCAGAGAGTGATGAGCTTCAGAAAGTCATCAATGTCTGTGAGAACAGGTTTCATGTCTTTAACAATAGAGAGAGGGAGGACCGTACTCAGGTCACAGAGCTGCTGCAGAAGATAGGGAAGATGGTGGAGAAGAATAGAGGACAACACTACACCAGTAAGATATACGAAGAGTCTCAGAATAAGATAAAAGAGGAGGAGAGAAAGAGACAGGAGGAGGAGAGGAAGAAACAGGAGGATGAGAGGAAGAAACAGGAGGAGCAGGAAAGGATCATAGCACAGTTTAAGGAGAAGGAGAAGAGAGCAGCAAACAAAGATTTTCGAAGTTCTCTATTACAAATAGGTGGTGCAGTTGTTACAGGTCTGGGAGGTATTTTGGGATTTCCACCTTTAATAGCAGCTGGAGTTGCTATATCAGGTACAGTGATAGTTGAGAAAATTGCATCAGATAATGACTAGTAGGGAATTCAGGACACTCACCTAAAGTTGACTTGAGATGTATGAGTCATCAGAAATATAGGGACTCTTTTTCCTGTTTGCCAAAATTCTTGTTGCTTGGTATCATTAAAAAGGTAATGTTGAGGGGTCAACGATCAGGAAATGGTCAAGGGGTAAAGAGGGCAAAATCAGAGCCAGTTGAGGATTAGCTGTCAAGGGAGATGAATGCCAAGTATCTTGCTGTTGTATATCATTGTTATCATTAATATTTTCTTTCAAAATACACTACGTTGCCTCCCGGGTGGCGCAGTGGTCTAGGGCACTGCATCGCAGCGCTAACTGCGCCACCAGAGTCTCTGGGTTCGCGCCCAGGCTCTGTCGCAGTCGGCCGCGACCGGGAGGTCCGTGGGGCGACGCACAATTGGCATAGCGTCGTCCGGGGTAGGGAGGGTTTGGCCGGTAGGGATATCTTTGTCTCATCGCGCTCCAGCGACTCCTGTGGCGGGCCGGGTGCAGTGCGCGCCAACCAAGGGGGGCCAGGTACACAGTGTTTCCTCCGACACATTGGTGCGGCTGGCTTCCGGGTTGGAGGCGCGCTGTGTTAAGAAGCAGTACGGCTGGTTGGGTTGTGCTTCGGAGGACGCATGGCTTTCGACCTTCGTCTCTCCCGTGCCCGTACGGGAGTTGTAGCGATGAGACAAGGTAGTAATTACTAGTGATTGGATACCACGAAAATTGGGGAGAAAATGGGATAAAAAATAAATAAAATAAAAAATAAAAAAAATAAAAATAATACACTACGTTTTAGAACACCTACTCATTGAAGGTTTTTTCTTTATTGTTAACTATTTCATGCATTGTAGAATAATAGTGAAGACATCAAAACTATGAAATAACACGTATGGAATCATGTAGTAACCAAAAAAGTGTTAAACAAATCAAAATATATTTGAGAATTGAGAGTATTCAAATTGCCACCCGTTTCCTTGATGACAGCTTTGCACAGTCTTGGCATTCTCTCAACCAGCTTCATGAGGTAGACACCTGGAATGCATTGCAATTAACAGGTGTGCCTTGTTAAAAGTTAATTTGTGAAATGTCTTTCCTTCTAAATGCATTTGAGCCTATCAGTTCTGTTGTGACAAGGTAGGGGGGTTATATAGAAGATAGCCCTATTTGGTAAAAGACCAAGTCAATATTATGGCAAGAACAGCTCAAATAAGCAAAGAGAAACAACAGTCCATCATTACTTTAAGACATGAAGGTCTGTCAATACGGAAAATGTCAAGAACTTTGAACGTTTCTTCAAGTGCAGTCGCAAAACCATCAAGCACTATGATGAAAGTGGCTCTCATGAGGACTGCCACAGGAATGAAAAACACAGAGTTACCTTTGCTGCAGAGGATAAGTTCATTCGAATTACCAGCCTCAGAAAATGCAGCTCTTCCTCTCAGCATCAGCTGTTCAGAGCTAATTGTGTGAATCAGGCCTTCATGGTCGAATTTCTCCAAAGAAACCACTACCAAAGGACACCAATAATAAGAAGAGACTTGCTTGGGCCAAGAAACATGAGCAATGGATATTAGACCGGTAGACATTTTTCCTTTGGTCTGGAGTCCAAATTGGAGAATTTTGAATGCAACCGCCGTGTCTTTGTGAGATGCGGTGTGGGTGAACGGATGATCTCTGCATGTGTATTTCCCAACGTAAACCATGAAGGAGGAGGTGTTATGGTGTGGGGGTGCTTTGCTGGTGACACTGTCTGTGATTTATTTAGAATTCAAGGCACACTTAACCAGCATGGCTACCACAGCATTCTGCAATGAGCCGCCATCCCATCTGGTTTGGGTTTAGTGGGACTATCATTGTTTTTCAACAGGACAATGACCCAACACACCTCCAGGCTGAGTAAGGGCTATTTTACCAAGAAAGGGAGTGATGGAGTGCTGCATCAGATGACCTGGCCTCCACAATCACCCAACCTGGTTGGGGATGAGTCTAACCGCAGAGTGAAGGAAAAGCAGCTAACAAGTGCTCAGCATATGTGGGAACTCCTTCAAGACTTTTGGAAAAGCATTCCAGGTGAAGCTGGTTGAGAGAATGCCAAGCTGTGATCAAGGCAAAGAGTGGCTATTTGAAGAATATCAAATCTAAAATATATTTTGATTTGTTTAACACTTTTTTGGTTACTACATGATTCCGTATGTGTTATTTCAATCTTTTGATGTCTTCACTATTATTCTACAATGTAGAAAATAGTAAAAATAAAGAAAAACCCTTGAATGAGTAAGTGTTCTAAAACTTTTGACCGGTAGTGTGTGCACTCTACATCCATATACTTTTTCACCAATTTTTAATTGAGATAATATTTTCAAAAAATGTAATGTTTTTTGTTTTATGTTCCTAAAAAAAAATTCCTTATGAATAGATTTTATTGCTTCCTGCTTGTGTTTTATCTCCTGAATTGTATCGTTTTTCCTTTAAAGTGTGTTGAGACTTTAAATTCACTTTAAATTTAAAAAAGTTTGATTTGAGTTTGATTTGGAATTAAGAATTCTTATACAAATGCATTTCCTTTGTTAAAAAAATCGAAAAAATACCTGTTCTTATAGTTCTGTAACTTCAAGGTTTATAAAATTGACCAGGTTTAGATATTTAATAGTAAAAAAACAGAAGCAACTTACAATGAGATAGGCCCCGATTCCGACCCTAGTTAAGCGCATGCAAATGGAACGTGAAATCCATTTTTATGCACGTTCACTCTTTGCATATTCTGACCTTGAACTTAAGCATTGTATTTTTTATTCATCAATATACAATATTTTGTGCGTAAAGGCTCTCCCAAAAAATGTAAGATACTTTCCTCCCCCTAAAATGTGCCTAAATAGTAGTATTTCTAAATCTACAGTACCAGTTGGTACCGAAACAGAGATGAATTTGCATAGATGGCTTTTGTTTGTTGATCCCTATACTCTGTTCCTGTTTTCTGTGTTTTCTATTGAGTCTGTCAAAAAATGTTTAAATTAAAGGTGCACCGTATTTAAAGGGATGGTTTAAGATAAATGAACAAGCAAGTGGGAGTGTTGAATTACGTTTATTCAGAGTGAGCAAGGTAGCCACACCTGCAGAGAGTGTTACACGACTGAAAAAGCTCAATCTGAATACCAAATACTGAGATGTGCATGTGTAGGACAGGCATAGATTAATAAATCGGGATTGGGACGATTTATACATTTTTATCATAGTTTGAACTCAATCACTGGAATCACTTTTTTACGTAAGTCTTTGCACCTCCAATAAGTATGATATGTTATGTTTGGTATGGTTACTAAAGACAGTAGGTTAGTTAAGACAGAAACAATAGTATGATATGTTATGTTTGGTTTGGTTACTAAAGACAGTAGGTTAGTTAAGACAGAAACAATAGGAGGGAGGTTGGGGATTATGGGTGGGCGTATACCACAACCATCTAGCAATGTAAAGGTTGTGTGATCGAGAAGCATCGGGAACAATTGTAACATTTTAGCTAACCCTTCCCCTAACCATTATTCTAACCTTAACCCAGTTCACATAACAACTGATGTTGATTATCTTAGTTATCCTAACCACCACCGTTAATTATTCCCATAATTATCTTTTGTTGTTATGACCCAACACCTCGTCTCAGGAGAGACATCTAATACTGGCTGCGTCACAACCGTCCGTGACCGGAAGCCCCAAAAGACGGCACACAATTGGCCCAGCGGCGTCGTCCGGGGTAGGGGAGGGTTAGGCCGTTGGGGCTTTCCTATGATCATCATGCTCTAGCATCTCCTTGTGACAGGGCTGGGTGCCTGCAAGCTGACACCTGTTGTCAGTCGAACGGTGTTTCCTCCGACATATTAGTGCGGCTGACATCCTGGTTAAGTGAGCAGAAGTAGGCGGTGTCGTGGCAATTTCCTGTATTACCAAATGAGGAGAGTTACAAACCACACAATTCACCTTTAATAATAATTAAGCTTTTGCAATAGCATTTGACTTTCAACAATTCACTATCTCTAATGAAAAGTTGAGAGTGTCAACATAATGGCAACTGAGATCTTTAATAGCAAAGATCCACCCCCTAGTCGACATGACAAACCACAGGAATAGGAACTGTTCAGAAAGAAAGACTTTTACTTGAGAGAGGAGTATCCCATAGCCAGATAGCATTCGCTATAAACTATCGTTCAGTTTGGTCTCTAAGACGAGGTTCTAATCTCGTTCCTGGTACTTCATAGTACAAAAACACCAACTCATCCAATGGCATATATCAATTGTCAACTCTAGATACGCCCATCTCAAGTACACCCCACTCCTGGACAAGCTCACTGAGGGGAGTGAGCCTCTAGGTCAAATACTATCTCAAGATAAGTGCAACATCAAACGGGACATACAATGGTTCCAGACACTGCCATACTCCTCCCCCCAATGGGAAAAGGAGGAAGTGACTGGCGTACAGACATTGTGGAGACAACTAACTGGTTCCCCATTAATCACGCCATCCCTTCGCATGGTTTAAGAATAGGTAAAGACACATTCACATAAGAAGACAATGTTCCATTCTGTCCTCCTCCCCTTCTGATATTCTGCATTGCACCAGATGGTTTAACAGATACATTCACATATGAAGACAAGCCTGACCTCTCCACACTCTGGGCCCCAAGTGACTGAGCCCTAGCTGAGAAGGGATAAGTGCAACTGCCAACCCTATAGTCCAAAGGGAAACATTCCAATGACAAGTATCTCACATAAGCATATTATGAAAATAAAACATCTTATCTATGTTACCCAACTAATTCTGATTCAGCCGCCACAGCGGCCAGGCGGGTCATGTTTCGGAGGACGGATGACTCAACCTTCGCCTCTCCCGAACCCACTGAGAAGATGGTGAGATGAGTCAAGGGACCTAATTCAAGGGAGAAAATGGGGTAACAAAAAAACATACTTGTGGCCGCACCCCCTGAACACACATGTTGGTTAGTACTGGGACGGGAGACCGCCTGGGAATGGGAGGATGTTTTTCAACAACAGGGACTGGGAGACTAGGCAGGATCGAGGGAAAGCTGAACAGAGCAAAATACAGAGAGATCCTTGATGAAAACCTGCTCCAGAGCGCTCAGGACCTCAGACTGGGGCGAAGGTTCACCTTTCAACAGGATAACTACCCTAAGCACACAGCCAACACAACGCAGGACTGGCTTCGGGACAAGTCTCTGAATGTCCTTGAGTGGCCCAGCGAGTGCCCAGACTTGAACCCGATCGAGCATCTGAAGAGACCTGAAAATAGCTGTGCAGCGATGCTCCCCATCCAACCTGACAGAGCTTGAGAGGATCTGCAGAGAAAAATGGCAGAAACTCCCCATATACAGTTGTGCCAAGCTTGTAGCGTCATACCCACTAAGACTCAAGGCAGTAATCGCTGCCAAAGGTGCTTCAACAAAGTACTGAGTAAAGGGTCTGAATACTTACGTAAATGTGGTATTTCATTTATTTATTTTTATTTTTAGTTTGCTAACATTTCTAAAAACCTGTTTTTGCATTTTGTCATTATGGGGTATTAGGTGTATATTTATGAGGGGATCATATTTTTTAGAATCCATTTTAGAATAAGGCTGTGACATAAAAACAAGTTAAGGGGTCTGAATACTTTCCGAATGCACTGTATATCAGTCCTTTGATTATAATGATTAGCAAGACGTGCCGCTCTGTTCTGGGCCAGCTGACTATGTTGCTCTATCACTAGGTCTTTCCTTGCAGCACTCGACCACACGACTGGACAATAATCAAGAAAAGACAAAACTATAGCCTGCAGGACTTGCTTTTTGGAGTGTGCTGTCAAAAAAGCAGAGCATCTCTTTATTACGGACAGACCTCTCCCCATCTTTACAACCATTGAATCTATATGTTTTGACCATTACAGTTTACAATCTAAGGTAACACCAAGTAATTTAGTCTCCTCAACAGCCACACCATTCATTACCAGATTCAGCTGAGGTCTAGAACTTAGGGAATGATTTTTACCAAGTACAATGCTCTTAGTTTTAGAGATGTTCAGGACCATTTTATTACTGGTGACCCGTTCCAAAACAGACTTCAACTCTTTATTAAGGGTTTCAGTGACTTTGTTAGCTTTGGTTGCTGATGTGGAGATGGTTAATTCATCAGCATAAATGGAAACACATGCTTTGTTTAATGCCAGTGGCAGGTCATTGGTAAAAATGGAAAAGAGTAGAGGGCCTAGAGAGCTGCCCTGCGTAACACCACACTTTACTGGTTTGACATTATAGAAGCTTCCATTAAAGAAACCCCTTTGAGTTCTATTAGATAGATAGCTCTGAGTCCATGGTATGGCAGAAATTGAAAAGCCATAACACATAGTTCTTTTCAACAACAGGTTGTGGTCAATAATATCCAGTGGTGGAAAAGGACTCAATTGTCATACTTGTCATACAGTAAAAGTAAAGTAAAGATACCTTAATATAAAATGACTCAAGTAAAAGTGAAAGTCAGCCAGTAAAATACCACTTGAGGAAAAGTCTAAAAGTATTTGGTTTAAATATACTTAAGTATAAAAAGTAAATGTAATTGCTAAAATGTACTTAAGTATCAAAAGTCAAAGTAAAAGTATAAATCATTTAAAAATCCTTATATTTAGCAAACCAGATGGCACAATTTTATTTAAATTTTTTTACTGACGGATAGCCAGGGTCACACTCCAACACAGTCCGCCAGATCAGAGGCAGTAGGGATCAGCGGGGATGTTCTCTTGATAAGTGTGTGAATTGGACCATTTTCCTGTCAAAATGTAACGAGTACTTTTGGGTGTCAGAGAAAATGTACGGAGTAAAAAGTATATTCTTTTTTTTAGGAATGTAGTGAAGTAAATGTACAAGTTGCCAAAAATATAAATAATAATGTTAAGTACAGATACCCCCCAAACGACATAAGATGTACTTTAAAATATTTTTACTGAAGTACTTTAGACCACTGATAATATCAAAGGCTGAACTGAAATCTAACAGTACAGCTCCCACAATCATCGTATTATTAATTTCTTTCAACCAATCATCAGTCATTTGTGTCAGTGCAGTCCATGTTGAGTGCCCTTCTCTATAAGCATGCTGGAAGCCTGTTGTGAATTTGTTTACACAGAAAAAGCATAGTATTTGATCAAACACATTTTTTTCCAACAGTTTGCTCAGAGCTGGGAGCAAGCTGATAGGTCTGCTGTTAGAACCAGAAAATGCTTTTCTTTTACTATTTTTTATTTTATGCAGGAATACGATGGCTCACTGTTCATTGGTGGTATTTCCTGCCTAAATTTGTCGTCTTTGCAAATGAAGTAATCATGAAAATAATTGGCAACATCAAATGGTTTTGTGATGAATAAGCCATGATCCGATGAAAGATGGAGTTGAATTTGTCTTTCACTACTGTTAAAAAGCTCCACCACTATTCAAAACATCTCCATCACTACTGAAAACAGCCCCCATCACTACTCATTACAGGATCTATCACTACTGATATCATTCTCCATCACTACTGAAAACAGCCCCCATCACTACTCATAACAGGATCTATCACAACTGATATCATTCTCCATCACTACTGAAAACAGCCCCCATCACTACTCTTAACAGGATTTATCACTACTGATATCATTCTCCATCACTACTGAAAACAGCCCCCAACACTACTCATAACAGGATCTATCACTACTGATATCATTCTCTATCACTACAGAAAACAGCCCCCATCACTACTGATATCATTCTCCATCACTACTGATATCATTCTCCATCACTACTGAAAACAGCCCCCATCACTACTGATATCATTCTCCATCACTACTGATATCATTCTCCATCACTACTGAAAACAGCCCCCATCACTACTGATATCATTCCCCATCACTACTGATATCATTCTCCATCACTACTGAAAACAGCCCCCATCACTACTGATAACAGGATCTATCACTACTGATATCATTCTCCATCACTACTGAAAACAGCCCCCAACCCTACTCATAACAGGATCTATCACTACTGATATCATTCTCTATCACTACTGAAAACAGCCCCTATCACTACTGATATCATTCTCTATCACTACTGAAAACAGCCCCCATCACTACTGATATCATTCTCTATCACTACTGATAGCCCCCATCACTACTGGGAACAGCACCTGTCACTACTGGCAACAGCCCCCATCACTACTGAAAACAGGCTCCATCACTACTGAAAAAAGGCTCCATCACTATTGATAACAAGCTCCATCACTACTGATAACAGACCCCATCACTACTGATAACAAGCACCATCATTACTGATAACAGTCCCCATCACTGCTGATAACAGGTCCCCATCACTGCTGATAACAGTCCCCATCACTACTGATAACAGTCCCCATCACTGCTGATAACAGTCCCCATCACTACTGATAACAGCCCCCATCACTACTGATAACAGGCCCCATCACTACTGATAACAGCCCCCATCACTACTGATAACAAGCACCATCACTGTTGATAACAGTCCCCATCACTACTGATAACAGTCCCCATCACTACTGATAACAGTCCCCATCACTGCTGATAACAGTCCCCATCACTACTGATAACAGCCCCCATCACTACTGATAACAGTCCCCATCACTACTGATAACAGCCCCCATCACTACTGATAACAGGTCCCATCACTACTGATAACAGCCCCCATCACTACTGATAACAGCCCCCATCACTACTGATAACAAGCACCATCATTACTGATAACAGGTCCCATCACTGCTGATAACAGTCCCCATCACTACTGATAACAGCCCCCATCACTACTGATAACAGCCCCCATCACTACTGATAACAAGCACCATCACTACTGATAACAGTCCCCATCACTACTGATAACAAGCACCATCACTACTGATAACAGTCCCCATCACTACTGATAACAGTCCCCATCACTACTGATGTAGATTGATGACTCCTGACACGTAAGTACGGTTTAGTATTTAATTGTAACTTAGAATAACATTTGCCAATGCACCTGGCTTAAGCTACCTGAAGCTTTCTTAATCACGGTTATATAGGCAGACATAGGAAATGGCTACGGATAGCGGGAAGCAAACCCCCGTTGAGTCAATACCACCATCTATTGGTAAACATAAATATACCTTGTTACTACATTCCCCCCTTTAAAGCTAATAACACAATGTAATTCCATTCTGAGCTATGCTATTTTTCATATTTACATTGTTTCTTTAGGATCGGATATTTAGAGATATTTACAGTCTGGCGGACGTCTCTCTCTAATAGAGCGTCTCAGAGGTGGTGTAGCTGGTGCCACCAGATCGTCACCCCTTGATGGTGAAACAAGGTCTTTTTGTGGAGACTTCACAGGAGGAGGTCTTCCCAGACTGGTGGTCTCAGGAAGTCGAGCATTGTTGGTCTCAGGTGGTTTGTCCAACTGCAACTCTGGTGAACGTTCCAATGTCCTGTCCTGCTCGTTTACGCATTGATCCAGATCCCCAGATGGAACTGGAATTCTAGCTCGGATCTGATCCACGTGTCTCCTTAGTCTTTGTCCATTTCCGATGATCACAGTATAGGACACTGGTCCTGAGCAATCCTCAATGGTAGCTGGAATCCATTTAGGACCAAACCCATAGTTTCTGTATAGACATCATCTCCAGGTGAGAAACTTCTGAGTTTGGCTTGGTTGTCATGATTCCATTTTTGATTCCATTGCCTTTGATGTATTTTCACTTTCAGGTCTAGTCTGATGAGATCCAAGGTTGACCTTAACCTCCTTGACATCAACATTTCTTCAGGTGACAACCCAGTTGTAGCTTGAGGAGTAATCCTGTAGCTAAACAAGAATCTTGAGACATTTGTTTCAATGATGGGCCCTTGCATCTTCCTCATCCCCTCCTTCAAGGTCTGAACCACACGTTCTGCTAATCCGTTTGAAGATGGGTGAAAAGGGGCCGACGTTACATGTTGAATTCCATTTTGTTTCATGAAACTTGTGAAATCAGTGCTTGTAAAACAAGTAGCATTGTCACGAACCAATATTTGAGGCAATCCCATAACACTGAAGCTTTGTCTCAACTTCTCAATCGTAGCGTACGACCTAGGAAAGGTCCAGCATAGTCCACATGTAGTCGTGTCCATGTTTTTCCCGGCCATTCCCATGGATGTAATGGTGCGGTGGGGAGTGACTTCCTGTTACTCTGACAATCTGCTCACCGGCTAACCTCAGTTTCCACATCGTGGTCCATCTTTGGCCACCAGACGTATGACCTCGCTAGGCATTTCATTCTCGACATACCTGGATGCGACTTATGCAACAACTTCAGGGCGGCAGGTAGCCTAGTGGTTCGAGCGCTGGACTAATCACCAAAGGTTGCAAGATCGAATCTCCTAGCTGACAAGGTAAAAATCTGTTGTTCTGCCCCTGAAGAAGGCACTGTTCCTAGAAGGCACTGTTCCTAGGCCGTCATTGAAATAAGAATATTTTCTTAACTGACTTGCCTAGTTAAATAGGCAATCTCACTCCAATAGCTTGACTTTGTTGTCCTTAAGCCATTTTGCCACAACTTTGGAAGTATGCTTGGGGTCATTATCCATTCGGAAGACCAGTTTGCGACCAAACTTTAACTTCCTGACTGATGTCTTGAGATGTTTCTTCAATATATCCATGTAATTTTCCATCCTCATGATGCCATCTATTTTGTGATGTGCACCAGTCCCTCCTGCAGCAAAGCACCCCCACAACATGATGCTGCCACTCCCATGCTACACGGTTGGGATGGTGTTCTTCGGCTTGCAAGCCTCCCCTTTTCCTCCAAACATAACGATGGTCATTTTGGCCAAGCAGTTATATTTTTGTTTCATCAGACCAGAGGACATTTCTCCAAAAAGGACAATCTTTGTCCCCATGTGCAGTTGCAAACTGTAGTCTGGCTTTTTTATGGCGGTTTTGGAGCAGTGGTTTCTTCCTTGCTGAGCGGTCTTTCAGGTTATGTCAATTTAGGACTCGTTTTACTGTGGATATAGATACTTTTGTACCGGTTTCCTCAAGGTTATCTTCACAACGTCCTTTGCTGTTGTTCTGGGATTGATTTGCACTTTTCAGAGTCAAAACCCACAGAACCTACCACACAAGGCAAAACATGGGATGAATGCAGGAGCAGGACAAGACACCCTCTTTTTGACTGATGATTGACATAAGGGCATGATAGGCCTATCTGGCTTATATGATTAGGATGGTCATAATGCTTCTTGATAGTGTCATTAAGTGTATTTTCTACAAGTTTAATTTAAAATATGAGGGAAAAAAACATGACTGTTTCTCTCAGCCTCATGACAAAATTCTGCATTCATCCCAGTCATCAGCAACAGAGCATTGGGGAAGGTGCATGTATGACATCAATGTGTGGGCAATTACAATGATAATTTAATGGTCAAAGGTCAATTTCAAAAAATTATATGCTATGTTGTAATGGAATGTTTTGCCCTGTGTGGTAGGTTCTGACTCTTATGTAGGTGTCATAACCAGCCATAAAATAATGTAAGATATGTCACAACAGGTCTACATATATGTATCATGACAGTGTTGTGACCATATTATGACACATTATGTTAGCTGTTATGACATATGACATGGTTATGACTTTGTCATAACATGTAATGATGCTGGGTGTCAAGTGAAGTGTAACCATTTTAAATGTTTCTAAAATCTATGGGACAAATGAATGGTGGAAAAACGAATGGAACCATTTCCATGTTTGACAGCTAGGCTTTATGGGTAATATGACTCATGCTGTGGTACTCTATGGAGTTGGAAAGAGCAGAAACAGATCTGGGACCAGGTTAGGCAACTATAAAGTTACAACTACAGTATAAAGTTACATTTCAAAATGCAGTTTTATATGTTATTACATTTGTAACCTTTTTTTGTGTCCCATGTGTCCAACACATTTCATCTAACCTAAAGATGTGGCCTATCTTCTGATTCTGGCAAGTAGCCAAGGTTAAAGTTAAAAAGCAACTTCCAATCAGAATTCAGACCCTACCTGTCCTGAGTAGAATAATATTTGCCTAGCAGCACTCTCTCATTGGCTAGAAGTGATTTGTTGCTGAGAAAATGAAACTTAACAGAATGTAAGGTGCAGCACATTGGGCGCTTTAGTTTTGCATGAGTTTTAAACCATTCCATTGGTCCTTAATGTAAATCTCCACCCACCTGCGGCACCTGGCTATGCAAAACCAGCAGGACCACTGCTTCAGCTCTCTGTGACAACAGCAGACAACAATATACAGATCTGTGCAACCACACTAAAAGTGAGTACTCAACTTAACTATCTTACTAATTAAATGTTGTACAACAATCTACTCTACAGTATTTGAATAACTGTAGCACAATATCAAGTAGACCTTTTATTGATACCAGATCTGTTAACATTTATGCATAAATAATCATATGATTACATTACTTATAATCAAAATGTCAAAACAGTAAAATCATGTAGCTGTTAGCAATCACATTCTGCTATGTGTGTATTTATACATACTCTTTAATATTGTTTAACAGTGAAAGGAGAAACATGGTTAGACTTTAACCTGAAATATTTACTGTGTTTAGTGCAGAGATAGTGCAGTATACTGTATCTTGTTTAGTGCAGAGATAGTGCAGTATACTGTACCTTGTTTAGTGCAGAGATAGTGCAGTATACTGTACCTTGTTTAGTGCAGAGATAGTGCAGTATACTGTACCTTGTTTAGTGCAGAGAGAGTGCAGTATACTGTATCTTGTTCAAGTCGGTCGATCTTGGGTCAACACCCATCATATAGCAAGTTGTTGCTGTGAGGGACACACCTGCAGGTTTTTATCAGTACTGACTAAGGTCACACTGCTTAGAGGTTGCATGCATCAACCAATGGTTGACTGACAGATTGCTGAAACACATGATGTGGTTAGCTGATATGTAAAATACCTATCCAGGCGTTGTAGGATCTGATGTCAGCAATGTCTGAGCAGAAGAACAGAGGAACACATGCTTTGTGTTCAGACATCTCCTGATTTACACATTAAGTACTGGTTTCAGTTATACTGATTACACTTAAAAATTGTTTGAACTCTTCCTGTCTGTCTACACAGTAGATGTGATGTAATGTAATGTAATTATTGTCTGAACTCTTCCTGTCTGTCTACACAGTAGATGTGATGTAATGTAATTATTGTCTGAACTCTTCCTGTCTGTCTACACAGTAGATGTGATGTAATGTAATGTAATTATTGTCTGAACTCTTCCTGTCTGTCTACACAGTAGATGTGATGTAATGTAATGTAATTATTGTCTGAACTCTTCCTGTCTGTCTACACAGTAGATGTAATGTAATGTAATGTAATTATTGTCTGAACATTTCCTGTCTGTCTACACAGTAGATGTAATGTAATGTAATGTAATTATTGTCTGAACTCTTCCTGTCTGTCTACACAGTAGATGTGCTGTAATGTAATGTAATTATTGTCTGAACTCTTCCTGTCTGTCTACACAGTAGATGTGATGTAATGTAATGTAATTATTGTCTGAACTCTTCCTGTCTGTCTACACAGTAGATGTAATGTAATGTAATGTAATTATTGTCTGAACTCTTCCTGTCTGTCTACACAGTAGATGTGATGTAATGTAATGTAATTATTGTCTGAACTCTTCCTGTCTGTCTACACAGTAGATGTGATGTAATGTAATGTAATGTAATTATTGTCTGAACTCTTCCTGTCTGTCTACACAGTAGATGTGATGTAATGTAATTATTGTTTGAACTCTTCCTGTCTGTCTACACAGTAGATGTAATGTAATGTAATGTAATTATTGTCTGAACTCTTCCTGTCTGTCTACACAGTAGATGTGATGTAATGTAAAGTAATTATTGTCTGAACTCTTCCTGTCTGTTTACACAGTAGATGTGATGTAATGTAATGTAATTATTGTCTGAACTCTTCCTGTCTGTCTACACAGTAGATGTGATGTAATGTAATGTAATTATTGTCTGAACTCTTCCTGTCTGTCTACACAGTAGATGTGATGTAATGTAATGTAATTATTGTCTCAACTCTTCCTGTCTGTCTACACAGTAGATGTGATGTAATGTAATGTAATTATTGTCTGAACTCTTCCTGTCTGTCTACACAGTAGATGTGATGTAATGTAATGTAATTATTGTTTGAACTCTTCCTGTCTGTCTACACAGTAGATGTGATGTTTGATGGTAATGGGACACCACCTCTAACTGGTTTATCTGGTCTTAACAGCAGCAGCCAGGCAACAGTAGAATAGTAGCCATGTTTAGAATGTCATTTGAAACGCCCTATATAAGTACATTATGTACGTCCTATCTTAGGGAATGTACTGTGTTTCACAACAGTTGTATAGCATATCGTTACTCTTTTTATAGTTTATAGTTTTATAGTTTTTATTATTTAAAAGTCAAATAGCTGAAAAAATAAATTATTTAGTCTTTCCTCATCTGTGAATGTTAGAACTTGGCCAAACACTTTGGATGAGTCACTGAAGAAATGTGGACTTTGTATTTTGTAATGAGGTCATCGTCTGTTTCCATGTGTTTGATTGGCTGCAGTAGTAGAGATGGAACAAGGGACAGGAGGGACTCTGAAGATTCTGTTCCTGTTGACACTCTGTCTGCAAGACTTCACTGGTCAATGCCAAGGTACACACACACACACATACTGTGCATGAACACACATAGTGTCTTGATAAATGGCTACTGAAAACGATCAACTTCTTGTCTGTTTCCAGTTTCAGGGCATCCTTCTAACCTGAGGATAGTTCTGGTGGGGAAGACTGGATCAGGGAAGAGTACAACAGGAAACACAATCCTGGGTAAAAAGGTGTTTAAAGTGGAGGCTTCTCCAGAGTCTGTGACTGCACAGACTGAGAAACAGAGTGGAGTGGTGAATGGGAGGAAGATTGATGTCATCGACACCCCGGGGCTCTATGACACAACAATGTCTCAAGAAGAGATGAAAAGTGAGATAGAAAAGGCCATCTACATGTCAGTTCCAGGACCCCATGTGTTCCTGCTGGTGATCAGACTGGGGAGGTTCACAGAGGAGGAGAGGAACACTGTGAAGTGGATCCAGGACAACTTTGGAGAAGATGCCTCAATGTACACCATCTTGCTGTTCACACATGGAGATCAACTGGAGGGCAAAACAGTCAAAGAGTTTCTGGCTGAGAGCAAAGCGCTACGGAGACTCATCAATATGTGTGGGGGCAGATATCACTCCCTAATCAATGACAAGAGAAGAGACAACACTCAGGTTAGAGAGCTGCTGGAGAAGATCGAGGAGATGGTGGAGGAGGACAATGGAGGACAACACTACACCAGTGCTGACTATGAAGAGGCTCAGAGAAAGATCAACGATATTACTTTTTACTGTAAACTGGCAGCGTATGGCGGTCTAGCCGCAGCAGGACTAGGGATGGTGTTTGCTTCACCAGTATTGGTGGCAGCAGGTGTAGCTGTAGGTGTCAGCCAAGGGTTAGAATGCACTAAGGAGATGCTAGGCTTTTAAAACACCCGGGGTACGTTCAGTTGGTCTTAACGTTTTGCTACGTATGGCAACGGTACTTACTGAATGACATAACAGTTCTTTCAAAACCATTTGCAATGTTATAGATATGCTAGCCGTGTGGCAGGATGGTCCTAGTAGGGTGTGAACGTGGAAAATGTTAACAAAACGCTGCTGCACTGTACACAATCACCCTCTCATCACCTATAGTTACAATGTTCCTCAACTCAAATCATGACCGTTTTTGAAAGCAGCCCAGGTGTTGACCAATTTTATCTTAGTGCATGTATTTAGTGTGGATATATAGTATTGTCGTGTCTTTACTATGGAGTAATAGATATGACATGCTATTTTATCAAATCAATTCTCTGTAATTAATATTACCTGATTAAACTAATCATGTAAATGTAATTATCTAGGAAGTCAGGGCACCACAGAATAATGTTTATAGAGCTGTTGTCTTCCTAATAAACTCTTAAAGACCTGGTAATCTTTTACATCAATAGCAGTCAATTATTAATCGTCACCTTATTCAGTCTTATCTGAACGTCGTAAACTTATTGGTTATCTTCCCGAACCCTGGCTAACAAGTTGAATCTGCAATACAACATGTGGTTTAATTATGTATTTACTAAATACCTAAATAGTCACACAGAACGAGCAGAGATCTATTCTGGGCGGACACATTGTAGTCGTTCGTCTGGTGGTAGAACGGATACGATGTAGTACCCTGTCGTTCCTTAGAGATTCTACGTCCCTTCCCAGGCCACGCATGTCCACAGCTGCTGCTGAAAACTCGAAGGCCAGGATGTATCACTTCTTTAGTGAACATAAGTCCCCCCTTGTTGGGTTCGATCTTGCTATTAACCTGCACGTTGCAAACCAACATAAAAATGACCGTGGGTTGTCCTGGTTGTGGACCATTGTTGTGGTCCCCCTCTGGTGGTTGACCCGGGTAGGGTTTATGCGAATGAAGCAGGCCACTCCAAGGCTGGGCAGCGGATGTCCAGCTGGTGATCACTGTTGCGGTCCCCACTCTGGTGGTCTACCTTGGTAGGTATTCTGGCAGCTGCAAAGCATCACAGGAATCGCCAGGAGATGTCCGGATTGGGGATCGACATTGCAGTCCCCCTCTGGTGGTTGACCCGGGCAGGACTTCTGCAAATGAAGAATTCCGCTCCAAGGCTGGGCAGCGGATGTCTGGATTGGGATCGTCGTTCCGGACCCATCGTCTGGTCGTCCAGACTGGAAGATCTGGGCAGTAACTTAGACAGATGTTAAATAAAGGTGAAATAAAAAATACAAGAATAAAAAAGTACACACCCCTGAGGGGCCCGTGTTGAGGATCAGCGTGCTAGACGTGTTGTTGCCTACCCTTAACACCTGGGGGCGGCCCTTAAGGAAGTCCAGGATCCAGTTGCAGAGGGAAGTATGTCGTCCCAGGGTCCTTAGCTTAGTGATGAGCTTTGTGGGCACTATGGTGTTGAACGCTGAGCTGTAGTCAATGAACAGCATTCTCACATAGGTGTTCCATTTTTCCAGTTGGGAAAGGGCAGTGTGGAGTGCGATTGAGATTGCGTCGTCTGTGGATCTGTCGGGGCGGTATGCGAATTGGAGTGGGTCTAGGGTTTCCTGGAGGATGCTGTTGATATGAGTCAGCCTTTCAAAGCACTTCATGGCTACCGAAGTGAGTGCTACGGGGCGTTCATCATTTAGGCAGGTTACCTTCGCTTCCTTGGGCACTGGGTACATACACGTCTTATCTTTATATATATTAAATTATTGGTAACACTTTACTTGACACCCAGCGTCATAACATGTTATGAGACGGTTATAACCATTTTTTATTTTTATTGATCCTTTATTTAACTAGGCAAGTCAGTTAAGAACAAATTCTTATTTACATTGAAGGCCTACACCGGCCAAACCCGGATGACGATAGGCCAATTGTGGGCCGCCCTATGGGACTCCCAATCACGGCCGGTTGTGTTCCAGCCTGGAATCGAACCAGGGTGTCTGTAGTCTGCACCTGACAATAATGGGCTACTCTCCCTTTTTATTTACCTGTCACTCTCCTGTCATGTCTCTGATATGAGCTGAGACGGCAAGGAAGGAATCCATTGGACTCAATATGATCGATATGACAACAGCCAGTGAAAGTGCAGGGCACCAAATTCAAAACAACAGAAATCTCATAATTAAAATTCCTCAAACATACAAGTTTCTTATACCGTTTTAAAGGTAATCTTGTTGTTAATCCCACCACAGTGTCCGATTTCAAATAGGCTTTACAGCGAAAGCACCACAAACAATTATGTTAGGTCAGAGCCAAGCCGCAGAAAAACAGCCATTTTTCCAGCCAAAGAGAGGAGTCACAAAAAGCACAAATAGAGATAAAATGAATCACTAACCTTTGATGATCTTCATCAGATGACACTCATAGGACTTCATGTTACACAATACATGTATGTTTTGTTTGATAAAGTTCATATTTATATCAAAACATCTGAGTTTACATTGGCGCATTATGTTCAGTAGTTCCAAAAACATCCGGTGATTTGGCAGAGAGCCACATCAATTTACAGAAATACTCATCATAAATGTTGATGAAAATACAAGTGTTATACATGGATCTTTAGATACACTTCTCCTTAATGCAACCGCTGTGTCAGATTTCAAAAAAGCTTTACGGAAAAAGCAAATCATGCAATAATCTGAGATCTGCTACCTCCTTTTCCTCCTCTACCTGTACTACCACTGTCTCGATCAGGTGATCAGGCAAATGTTTTCTTTCATTCACTGCTTTTCTCGTATTGGCTTACTGAGATCGCCTATTTTTATTCACATACTGTCGGTATATTCTTGTAGATTTTCTCCTTTTGTCTCTCTTTACGTGGATTCTTTGCGGGAGATATTTTCAAACAAGAAAGTGCTGCGCGGGACGCGAGGAATTTTAACCAATCAGATTGCCGGAAAGGGCATTTAAATACCAGTAACCAATCGGATATCTGGAAATTACTAGTCTTTCAGTGTGAAGTACTACGTCTACAAAGGATATATCCATTTATGGACCAAAACGCACCTGAAAACTAGCTTTTAAAAATAATGGTTGATATGCTACATGACGTCGTTGGTGGAAGGAGAAGAGGACCAAGGTGCAGCGTGGTAAGTATTCATATTTTTTTATAAAATACGAAACACTTGACAAAACAAAAAAAATTACAAACGAACAGTCCTGAAAGGTGAAACAAACACTAAACAGGAAACAACCACCCACAAACACAGGTGGGAACAGGCTACCTAAGAATGATTCTCAATCAGATACAACGACAGACAGCTGCCTCTGATTGAGAGCCACACACGGCCAAACACAAAGAAATAGACAACATAGAACACCAGACATAGAATGCCCACCCAAACTCACCAACCAAATACCAACCAAAATAGAGACATAAAAAGGATCTCTACGGTCAGGGGGTGACACTACATGAAACATGCTAACAAAAACTAAATGTATGCTAGATGTAGTTGACGGAGTTGGGATACAAATATACAAATCAAGTATTTATATAAATATTTGTCGATTTATTTGTACATTTTATGGAAGTTGTAGTTGCAAAATATCCCCAAATCTGAAAATTGACAGATGGAAGCAAAATCGAAATGTTTGCCTGTGGTGCCTGGCCTTAATATGTCATAACAGCTGACATAACTTGTCATAACCTGTCATAATATGGTCATAAGACTGTCATGATACATATATTTAGACCTGTTGTGACATATCTTACATTATTTTATGGCTGGTTATGACACCTACATATGTGAAAAATGAAAGGTGGAAAAATGAATGGAACCATTTCCCTCTTTGACAGCTAGGTTTTATGGGTAATATGACTCATGCTGTGGTACTCTATGTATAAAGTTACAACTACAGTTACATTTCAAAATGCAGTTTTATTTGTTATTTCATTTTATCCAAAGATGTGGCCTATCTTATGATTCTGGCAAGCAGCCAAGGTTGAACGTCGATACCCAATCAAAATTCAGTTTTTGACTATCCTGAGTAGAATAACGTTTGCCCAGCAACATTCTCTCATTGGCTAGAATTGAGTACGTGCTGGGAAAATGAAACTTAACAGAATGTAAGCTGCAGCACATTGGGCGCTTTAGTTTTGCATGAGTTTTAGACCATTCCATTGGTCCTTAAGGTAAATCTCCACCCACCTGTGGCACCTGGCTCTGTAAAACCAGCAGGACCACTGCTTCAGCTCTCTGTGACAACAGCAGACAACAATATACAGATCTGTGCAACCACACTAAAAGTGAGTACTCAACTTAACTATCTTACTAATTAAATGTTGTACAACAATCTACTTAAAGTATTTGAATAACTGTTGCACAATATTAAGTAGACATTTTATTGATAACATGTCTGTTAATATTTATGTGTAAATAATCATAATCATCATAATCAATCAATCATCATCAATCAATAATCATATTTATGTGTAAATACAGATTGCTGAAACACATGATGTGGTTAGCTGATATGTAAAATACCTATCCAGGCGTTGTAAGATCTGGTGTCAGCAACGTCAGAGCAGAAGAACAGAGGAACACATGCTTTGTGTTCAGACACCTCCTGATTTACACATTAAGTAGTGGTTTCAGTTATACTGATTCCACTTGTTTATTGTCTGAACTCTTCCTGTCTGTCTACACAGTAGATGTACTGTTTGATGGTAATGGGACACCACCTCTAACTGGGCTATCTGGTCTTAACAGCAGCAGCCAGGAAACTGTAGAATAGTAGCCACGTTTAGAATGTCATTTGATACGCCCCATATGAGTACATTATGTTCACCTGATGTAGGCTACTTTGTTAGGGAATGTAATTTTTCTTACAACAGTTATACCACATAACATTACTCTTTTCATAGTTTGTAGTTTAATAGTTTTTATCAGTTGAAAGTCAAATAGCTGAGAAAAATATATAATTTAGTTTATTCTCATCTGTAAACATTGGAACTCTGCCAAACACTCTCAGATGAGTCATTGAAGAAATGTGGACTTTTTATTTTGTAATGAGGTCATCGTCTGTTTCCATGTTTTTGACTGGCTGCAGTAGTAGTAATGGCACGAGGAAGAGGAAGGACTCTGAGGATTATGTTCCTGTTGACACTCTGTCTGCAAGACTTCACTGGTCAATGCCAAGGTACGCACACACACACACAGACACAGACACACAAACACACACACACACAGTGTTCAGAAGCCTTTTATCAAGACACTATCAACTCAAGCACTTCTTGTCTGTTTCCAGTTTCAGGGCAGCTCTCTGACCTGAGGATAGTTCTGGTGGGGAAGACTGGATCAGGGAAGAGTGCAACAGGAAACACCATCCTGGGGAGGGAGGGGTTTAAAGAAGACTCCTCCCCTGAGTCTGTTACCTCACACTGTATGAAGCAGAGTGGAGTGGTGGCTGGAAAGAAGATTAATGTGATTGACACACCAGGACTCTTTGACACAAAATTGACTGATACGGAAATGAAAAGTGAAATAGAAAAGGCCATCTACATGTCAGTCCCAGGACCCCATGTGTTCCTGCTGGTGATCAGACTGGGGGTAAGGTTCACAGAGGAGGAGCAGAACACTGTTAAGTGGATCCAGGAGAACTTTGGAGAAGAAGCCTCAATGTACACCATCTTGCTGTTCACACATGGAGATCAACTGAAGGGAAAATCAGTGGAGGAGTTTCTGGCTGAGAGCAAAGATCTACGGAAACTCATCAATATCTGTGGGGGCAGATATCACTCCCTAAATAATGACAAGAGAAAAGACAACACTCAGGTTACAGAGCTGCTGGAGAAGATAGAGGAGATGGTGAAGAAGAATGGAGGAAAACACTACACCAATGAGATGTACCAGGCGGCCCAGATAAAGATCGAAGAAGAGGAGGAGAGGAAGAAACAGGAAGAGGATAAGATAGAGAAAGAGAGGCAACAGAAGGAGAGAGAAAGGATCAAAAGAGAAGAAATATTGTCTCGATGCAAGATATCAGCATTGGTCAGTTCGGCCGTATTGGGGTGGGGATACAAATTCTCCTCTCCATTGTGGTTAGCAGCAGGGTCTGTATCAGCCATTTTTGAAGGTTATCAATGCATGGACGCCTATTTCAATTGGGGCGGTTCTGACTCAAAAGAGCACGAGGAATAGAACTTCACCATCTCAGATTGTTCTGAAGTTAAGATTAGTTTTCAAGCTATTTTTTTGGGGGGGGTGGAATTATAATTTGATCACTGAGAAATGATGCTAATTGACTGCACCCAAATTGGCTATTTTAATTGATAAGATATTCAATAAATATACACTACATATACAAAAGTATGTGGACACCCTTTCAAATGAGTGGATTCGGCTATTTCAGCCACACCCGTTGCTGACAGATTTATAAAATCGAGCACACAGCCATGCAATCTCTATAGACAAATATTGGCAGTAGAATTGCCTTACTGAAGAGCTCAATGACTTTCAACATGGCACCGTCATAGGATGACACCTTTCCAACAAGTCAGTTCTTGAAATTTCGGCCCTGCTTGAGCTTCCCTGGTCAACTGTAAGTGCTGTTATTGTGAAGTAGAAACGTCTAGGAGCAAAACAACAGCTGAGCCGCGTCTCTGTCCTCGGTTGCTCGTCTCTGTCCGTCTCTGTCCTCGGTTGCTCGTCTCTGTCCTCGGTTGCTCGTCTCTGTCCTCGGTTGCTCGTCTCTGTCCTCGGTTGCTCGTCTCTGTCCTCGGTTGCTCGTCTCTGTCCTCGGTTGCTCGTCTCTGTCCTCGGTTGCTCGTCTCTGTCCTCGGTTGCTCGTCTCTGTCCGTCTCTGTCCTCGGTTGCTCGTCTCTGTCCTCGGTTGCTCGTCTCTGTCCTCGGTTGCTCGTCTCTGTCCTCGGTTGCTCGTCTCTGTCCTCGGTTGCTCGTCTCTGTCCTCGGTTGCTCGTCTCTGTCCTCGGTTGCTCGTCTCCTTACCGAGTTCCAGACGGCCTCTGGAAGCAACGTCAGCACAGGAGCTGTTTGTCGGGAACTTCATGAAATAGGTTTCCATGGCCGAGCATCCGTACACAAGCCTAAGATCACCATACGCAAAGCGTCGGCTGGAGTGGTGTAAAGCTCGCCGACATTAGACTCTGGAGCAGTGGAAACACGTTCTCTGGAGTCTTGAATCAAGCTTCACCATCTGGTAGTCCGACAGATGAATCTGTGTTTGGTGGATGCCAGGAGAACACTACCTGCCCAAATTCTGTTAGAATTTTGTTTGTTTCCATTCCTGTCATAACATTTTTTTATCTGACCTGGACTTTACTTGCATAAAAATGTTGGATATGAAATCAAAGGAATTCACGCCTCGACATCAACCAGAGTTACAGTGACCTAAAATCACAAAACATTACAAATATTCATATCATGTGTAATAGTACAGTATAAACACCATTAATCATATCAACTTTATAAGTCTAAAAACACTATTCTTTACATCTGCCAAGAGAAACAGAGATTCGTCCTCCTCTTTGAAGTGGGGCATCAACAAAAGAATGGCAGAATGGTCTTTTGGCTTTTAAAAATGTTGACAATTTTCTTACTCTTGTTCAGGAGAGCTTGAGTCAGGCGACTGTCAATCACGATGCAAGGGAGGGTTTTGAAGTGGTCGCAGGGCCATAACTTGGTGAAAAGGAAAGGCCACTGTTCCTGGAGGTCACTGATGCTTGGAGGAGGACAAGAGTCCTATCCATTGTTACAGATAATATCCATTCTTCATTTTCTTTTAAAAATTTCAAAGAAAAGAATGTTAGGCTATGTGCTGCACTCCATACCAGCACAAGAAGACAAACAAACAATTTAAAGAAACATTTGTATTTTTTTGTACTTTTATGTATTTTTGGCATTTCTGTCCCTTTCATTACATTTGTCTCGCTCCCTCATAGCATAAACCATTTATTTTGAGGGCAAACAAATTAACTATTTACAGAACCTTTTTAACCTTGTGTGTGTGTGTACACTTAGAAAAAGGGTTCCGAAAGGGTTCTTTGGCTGTCCCCATAGGAGAACCCTTTTTGTTTCCAGGTAGAACCCTTTTGGGTACCATGTAGAACCCTCTGTGGAATGGGTTCTACATGGAACCCAGAATAATTCTACCTGGAACCAAAAGGGTTATACATGTAACGTTACCTGGAATCAAAAAGGGATCTTCAAAGGGTTCTCCTATGGGGACAGCCAAATAACCATTTTACGTTCTAGATACCACCTTTATGTAAATTTGTTACATTCGCCAATCAAGATCTCACCTCTTTGGTTGAAGGACTGAAGCAATTCCCGGCACTATGTTGGCGTCAAATGGTCTTTTATGTCCTCCGGTTGAACATAGTCAAGGTCTTTAATATTCTCCACTCCAACATTTGCCCTCAGATGCTCTGACAAAGATCTCACCGTCTCGGTCTCCAACTTGGGCAATTGGTGTTTTATTGCATCTTGAAGACCCTCCATGCCTACACTGGTTTAAAACCTCTCTGGGATATGTGGGACGGTAGCGTCCCACTTGGCCAATAGCCAGGGAAAATGTAGAGCGCCAAATTCAAAAAAATGATATAAAATCAAACTTTCATTAAATCACGCATGTAAGATACCAAATTAAAGCTACACTCGTTGGGAATCCAGCCACCATGTCAGATGTCAAGAAGGCTTTTCGGCGAAAGCATAAGATGCTATTATCTGATGATAGCACAACAGTAAACAAAGAGAGTGTAGCATATTTCAACACTGCAGGCACGACACAAAACGCAGAAATAAAATATAAATCATGCCTTACCTTTGACGAGATTCTTTTGTTGGCACTCCAATATGTCCCATAAACATCACAAATGGTCCTTTTGTTCGATTAATTCCGTCCATATGTATCCAAATTGTCTATTCATTTGGCGCGGTTGATCCAGAAAAAAACAGCTTCCAATTTGCACAAAGTCACTACAAAATATCAAAAAAATGACCTCTAAACTTTGACAAAACATTTCAAACTACTTTTTTAATACAACTTAAGGTATTTGTAAACGTTAATAATCGATCAAATTGAAGACGGGTCTATCTGTTTTCAATACAGGAGATCAACAAACTAACGCTACTTTTCTAGTCTTGCTCAACTCTCAAACAGTACACATGACGTTACACTGTTTCCAGGTGGCCTTACTTCTTCATTGCACAAAGGAATAACCTCAACCTATTTCCAAAGAGTGGTGACATCCAGTGGAAGCGGTAGGAACTGAAAACAGGGTGATTAGAAATCCACTATTCCAATGAAATCTCATTGAACAGACAGTGACCTAAAAAAAATAAAAAAAATAATGGTTAGTCCTCGGGGTTTTGCCTGCTACATAAGTTCTGTTATACTTACAGACATGATTCAAACAGTTTTAGAAACTTCAGAGTGTTTTCTATCCAAATCTACTAATAATATAAATATCTTATATTCTGGGGATGAGTAGAAGGAAGTTGAAATTGGGCACGCTATTTATCCAATAGTGAATTTGCTGCCCCCTATCCTAGAGTTAAGAAGAACACACTAAGGGATTCAGGGAAACAGAGAAACCTGAAAGATCAATGCAACAGACAACATGTCAACTTGGCTACTGTTGGCTAACACAATCCTAACAAGCTAACGTTAGCTAACACAATCCAAACAAGCTAACGTTAGCTAGCTAGTTAGCAGCTTAGTTAAGAAAACCTGCAGAAGGTATATATAGAAGAATATAGTATATGGAATTACTACATACTAATCAGCTGCACAAAAATATTTAGGCGACTTTTCCACAACAATAAAATAGCTAGAGTAGAACATAGAGCTTATTTTCTCATGAGTCTTCCCTCACAGACCGTTTGGCGAGGCGCATCGCATTAGTGGAAATCAAGTCTTTTATTGAAGTTATTGAAGTTAGTCATTCGATGTTAGCCATATTTGTTCGGTAACATTGAAAATGTTGGCACTGAAGATTATAGTCATTGCGGTTGTATTGATTCATGTGTGGGCAGTAGCAGCAATTTCATTGCAGTGAAAATCTGCTCTACTCAATAAAGGGCAAATAGTTAACCTGTCTAGGATCAGCGTGGCGCTAGCGGCACACCCCCCCCCCCCCCCCACTGAAAAACCAGTGCCGCGAAATTCAAAAAAAATATTTTTTTAAAATATTTAACTTTCACACATTAAAGTCCAATACAGCTAATGAAAGACACAGATCTTATGAATCCAGTCAACATTTCCGATTTTTAAAATGTTTTACAGGGAAGACACAATATGTAAAGATGTACATCTATTACCTAAAAACACATTAGCATAATCCACCATCTTTTATTTGTCCACCAACACCAGTAGCCATCACCAATTCGGCTAAACTAAGATATTTATAGCCCCTAACCAACAAAAAAACTCATTAGATGACAGTCTGATAACATATTTATGGTATGGGATAGGTTTTGTTAGAAAAAAGTGCATATTTCAGGTATATGGCATAGTTTACAATTGCACCCACCATCACAAATGGACTAGAATAATTACAATGAGCAACGTGTTTACCTAACTTCTAATCATCAAACATTTCGTAAAAATACACAGCATACACGAATCGAAAGACACAGATCCTGTGAATACAGACAATATTTCAGATTTTCTAAGTGTCTTACAGCGAAAACACAATAAATCGTTATATTAGCTTAGCACATAGCAATTAGCAGCCCAGCATTGATTCTAGCCAAAGTGAGCGATAAAAGTCAACATCGCCAAAAGATATTAATTTTTTCACTAACCTTCTCAGAATTCTTCCGATGACACTCCTGTAACATCACATTACAACATGCATATACAGTTTGATCGAAAATGTTTATATTTAGCCACCAAAATCATGGTTAGACAATGTGAAATGTAGACAAGCTGGTAAAGAAAAAGTCCTTGCGCCACTTAGACAGTGATCTACTCTTATACATAAATACTCATAAACGTGACTAAAAAATATAGGGTGGACAGGGATTGATAGACAATTTAATTCTTAATACAATTGCGTTATTACATTTTTTAATTTATCCTTACTTTTCAATACAGTTTGCGCCAAGCGAAGCTACGTCAAAAAACATGGCGTCCTAAGCCACTAAAATGTTTCGACAGAAACACGATTTATCATAATAAAAATGTCCTACCTTGAGCTGTTCTTCCATCAGTATCTTGGGCAAAGGATCCTTTCTTGGGAGAAATCGTCTTTTGGTGGAAAGCTGTCCTCTTGCCATGTGGAAATGTCAACTGAGTTCGGGATGAACTGAAAAGCATGCCCAACTTTTCACATCGTTGCAAAAATAAATGTCCCAAAATCGCACTAAACGGATATAAATTGCTATAAAACGCTTTAAATTAACTACTTTATGATGTTTGTAACTCCTATAACGAGTGAAAAGATGACCGGAGAAATATAACAGGCTAAACTAACGCTTGGAACAGGAGAGGGTCGGTGTCTTCCACGCGCGTTACGCAGCTCCCAAAGAATGACTAGCTTCAGAGTTT
This sequence comes from Salvelinus fontinalis, assembly GCF_029448725.1. Classification (NCBI taxonomy): domain Eukaryota; kingdom Metazoa; phylum Chordata; class Actinopteri; order Salmoniformes; family Salmonidae; genus Salvelinus; species Salvelinus fontinalis. Next base: position 6,806,222 of record NC_074704.1, read on the forward strand.
TTTCATTTGTAGGGCCTGTGAACGCGCAATCGAGCCCGTTGGAATCGTCATCACGTAAAGGCATCCAGGGGAAGACGTAAGAAGTGTCCGTATAGTCATAGCAACGACAGTGCCCTTTTAACTGACTTCAGAAAAGTGGCCAACATTTCTCAAATCTGACTCCATGTCAGGGAAATTGCTGTAGAATGGGCTCTGTTCCACTTAGAGACAAAATTTCAACTCCTATAGAAACTATAGACTGTTTTCTATCCAATAATAATAATAATATGCATATTGTACGATCAAGGATTTTGTGGGAAGCCGTTTAAAAAATTAGCCACATTAGCATAAATAGTCTAAACAGCGCCCCCATCCCCAACAGGTTAACTGACAAAAGCTTTCTACAGCTCAAGGTCTCAGAGTAATATCCTGGCTGATGGTTACCTCATAGCTTGCAATGCCCGTTTCTAATCTCATATGAAAATATATGTACTTAATTAGGGTCAGTTAACCTGCCTGGTTGTAGATAGATTCGAGTCACTTCGGGGACATTGTTAGTATTTTAGCTTTCCCTAACCTTTACCTAATTCTCCTAACCTGCTACGAAAAGTATATTCTGCTAGTCAAATCCGACAGAGCTGCCCTGAGAACAGTCTTGGTTTCAACTATGAGATAACAGCTCTCTTTCTCTCTCTCACACCACAGACCGTTTGGCGCCGCCAACTACAGCAGTGTTCCTGCACTACTGTAAAGAAATACAGTAAGTTAGAGTAATTTTTTACAGGAGGCTTACATTTAAAGTTAACAGTATTTTTCAGCATTTTACCCATGATGCAATGCAATCTACAGTATTAATGCTGTAAAACACATTTAAGTTATTTTACTGTGAATTCTACCGTGTTTTACTGTTGAAATTACAGAAGAGTCTTACAGTGTACAGCATGGTCCAGAAGGTTAATGTTTTCTACAGTTTACTAAACCACTACTGATTTAGAACCATGAAGTTACCTCAAGTCAGCACAAAGACAACAGGAGCACCGCCTCCGCTATTCCAGCACCATTTACACTTAAACATTTAAACGTCATCAAATCAAGAAAGCTATATCTGCATAGTATAATACACAGAAAGCACACTTAAAGGTACCAAAAACAATTTAGTCCAATCAATGTTGCTAAATATCATGTGGCTTCCCTTGGTACTGATTTCTGTGTGCGCAAGTAAAACAAAACATGTTGACTCACCCTACTTGAAGACTAGTTGAACGCCAATGTCATCCTCCTTTCTTTCATGTTGGCTAAACGGTCTATGACTCTGTCATACAGTACACCATTCATTTTTTGTTGTCATATGCTACCTAGCTAAAATGCTTGCTAGCTTAAATTCCTCACATTGGCAACAATGAACCAGCTAAGTTAGCTAGCTAGTTAAAGTGAGCCTACTAGGCTACATCTAGGCTAAGATAGAACTTCAATCTTCTTAGGCCAGTGGCACAACATATTAATTTCTGGTTAGATCAGAATGCTGTCATAATCATTGACCTGTACAGAGAATTAAGTCAAAACTAGTCTCCATCCATGGCTTAGGAAAGGGCCAATTTAGCAAGCTAGCTACTGCAGGACATCAACACAAACAGACCAGAAACAGAGACGTTTTTATGAAGATTAGGTTTTTCTTAGGATGTGATTTGATTGGTGTATCCCTTGGGGCCGTTTTGCTGCACCAGCACAACCCACATTTCAGCTCAACGCTGATCAGCAAATTATTTTATAATGTTTTTATCAAGAGAGGCTAAATGCTTGCTGGCATCAATCAAATTCTATGGCGTCAACATGTTATATATTCTATTTTGGTCCAGACGGCATCAGACACATGGACTACACATCCTGAGACAGAGGGGCATTTTACTCGCTCGGATCATTTCTCTGTTGAGATTCAGCCACTTGCAAATTAACGGAAAATGATGTTGACATGGGTGAAAAGTGATGGCATTCGTTTTAGAAGAGGCTGCTTCCCGGGCCTCACTTTCAACAAAAGTGACGAAAGTTATGCACGTAGAGTTAAGAAAGATGCCCCTCCTTTTCCCCTTTTATCCGTTCACGTCACGGAACAAAGCCCGATGCACCACGGTTCAGGTTAATCAAACTCCCTCAGTGGAGGACTCAGGGAATCAAGCAATGTAACTGAGATCCTCCTTCAGAAGTGTGGGCCTTTTTGAAACCAGCACTGTTCTGTCCTCCACCTCCACCTCCCTCTTCCTCTCTTCTCTTCTTCTTATTCCATCCAGCACCTCCCTCCTCCTCTCTTCCCTCTTATTCCGTCCAGCACCTCCCTCCCCCTCTCTTCCCTCTTAATCTGTCCATCACCTCCCTCCTCCTCTCTTCCCTCTTATTCTGTCCACCACCTCCCTCCTCCTCTCTTCCCTCTTATTCTGTCCATCACCTCCCTCCTCCTCTCTTCCCTCTTATTCCATCCAGCACCTCCCTCTGCCTCTCTTCCCTCTTATTCCGTCCAGCACCTCCCTCCCCCTCTCTTCCCTCTTAATCTGTCCATCACCTCCCTCCTCCTCTCTTCCCTCTTATTCTGTCCACCACCTCGTTCCGCCTTTCTTCTCTTCCCTCTTATTCTGTCCAGCACCTCCCTCCTCCTCTCTTCCCTCTTATTCTGTCCACCACCTCCCTCCTCCTCTCTTCCCTCTTATTCTGTCCACCACCTCCCTCCTCCTCTCTTCCCTCTTATTCTGTCCATCACCTCCCTCCTCCTCTCTTCCCTCTTATTCTGTCCACCACCTCGTTCCGCCTTTCTTCTCTTCCCTCTTATTCTGTCCACCACCTCGTTCCGCATCTCTTCAACACCATCTACAGGACAATAAGAAATACTGCAGGCCAGTTATGGTTTATTTTTCTGTGCTAATTATGATGCCATATTTTTTAAATTTACACAAATAACCTAAATTCTTCAACTTTTGCTCGTGGGCGTGGAGAGGTGTGGCCCTTTCTGTCCAATAAGATCACATTTCTGGGGCCCGATCAAATGAACAGGGTCCCAGTGCTCCTGTCTTGAGGAGCAGACAGATAGGGAAGCCCTGGCTGCACAGACCAGAGTCTCAGGGACCTTTTCCTGTAAACAAACTCTTGTTTTAGACACTTCCCCTCTTTCGGGTCTTTTAGAGGTCACTGTAGAGCGTATGTGTGGTCTTATAGAGGTCACTGTAGAGTGTATGTGTGGTCTTTTAGAGTTCACTGTAGAGCGTATGTGTGGTCTTTTAGAGGTCACTGTAGAGCGTATGTGTGGTCTATTAGAGTTCACTGTAGAGTGTATGTCTGGTCTTTTAGACTTCACTGTAGAGCGTATGTGTGGTCTTATAGAGGTCACTGTAGAGTGTATGTGTGGTCTTATAGAGGTCACTGTAGAGTGTATGTGTGGTCTTATAGAGGTCACTGTAGAGTGTATGTCTGGTCTTATAGAGGTCACTGTAGAGTGTATGTCTGGTCTTTTAGAGGTCACTGTAGAGTGTATGTGTGGTCTTATAGAGGTCACTGTAGAGCGTATGTGTGGTCTTTTAGAGGTCACTGTAGAGCGTATGTGTGGTCTTTTAGAGGTCACTGTAGAGCGTATGTGTGGTCTTTTAGAGGTCACTGTAGAGCGTATGTGTGGTCTTATAGAGGTCACTGTAGAGCGTATGTGTGGTCTTATAGAGGTCACTGTAGAGCGTATGTGTGGTCTTTAAAAACTTGTTACGGCTGTCTGAATACTTTTCGAAGGTACTATAATTATGTGACAACATCTTTGACAGAAATGTCACATATTTTTGGACTCTTTAAGTGTTAAGAGTTCACATTTTACAATATTCACTACCAACCCTGACACTTGAGTGAATTGCTGTACAGTATGTATGGCTACTGGAACCTGATTTTCATTTCTCAAATACAGGGTTGTATCGTCGGCTATCTGGGAAATCTTCACCTCTTAATCACATACAACAATTCCTTCAAATTGACTCTTGGTGACCATTGAACAAAGAGTTAGTGATACTAACAGGAATAGAAAGGGTGATGCTGGACAGCCCTGACGAGTCCCTTCATAATGATCAAGTCTAGGTGAGGATCCATGGGAAAGTTTATTACCACCATTATAAAGAGTTTTAATCATATTGATTAGAAAAAGACAAATTTGAAAGAGTGCAATGTTTAAAAAATGTACTCATGATGACTAACAGTATCAAATGCTTTTTTGAAATCCAATAATAGAATAACAGGATTGTCATCTAATTAATCGTTATATTCCATCAAGTCCAAGACCTGCCTGATATTTGTTTTTAGATTTGACGCTCTTTCAAATATCCAGATTGGCACTCATTAATAAAACTACACAGACCAGATTTCTTGCATTTTGCTGGAATGGAAGCGAGTATCTTATCTTTGTTTAGGAGTGTGATTGGGCCTCAATTATCAAGAAAGAATGTATCCTTATGTGGTTTAGGGGTAAGAGTTATAACACCTTATTTTAATGACGCTGGAAGCTCTCGTTTTCCGATGTCTTTCTTAAATGTGGCAAGTAAGAATTAGAGGTTTGCCCATCAGTACCAGGGGATGTGATATTCTTTAACTGTGTGACATCAAATCTGATCTCCTTTGTGGTCAAATCTTCGCAGAAAACTTTATTGAATTCCTCATCAACAGATTTGCCATCAGGAATGGAGCTGAATAATTGATTTGAATTCAATCAGGCAAGAGTCATATTAGTATCAATTCTTCTAAAAGTTTCCAGTGAAGTCTAATATTGATTTATTATCCACAGTGACTATGGCATCAATGCTAAGTCTCCTAACCATATTCAGGTGACCTCTTCTCATCAATGTTGAGTCTCCTAACCATATTCAGATGACCTCTTCTCATCAATATTGAGTCTCCTAACCATATTCAGATGACCTCTTCTCATCAATGTTGAGTCTCCTAACCATATTCAGTTCACCTCTTCTCATCAATGTTGAGTCTCCTAACCATATTCAGTTCACCTCTTCTCATCAATGTTGAGTCTCCTAACCAAATTCAGTTCACCTCTTCTCATCAATGTTGAGTCTCCTAACCATATTCAGTTGACCTCTTCTCATCAATGTCGAGTCTCCTAACCATATTAAGATGACCTCTTCTCTTTTACAAAATAAATACCTGCTGTTCTTTTCTAACCACTGTTTTCTAGATCTTATAAAAGCACCTCTATCTTTAAACGTGACATAGGAGAATATAGGTTGATTGAGATGCACCCAAAGAAAAAAAGTGCAACATCGGAGAATGCAGAGGATTGAGACGCATCCAATGCAACAAAGAAAACATATATGTCTAGCTTAAATTGAGAGATTTTTATGGGGATTTTGGTATTATGCTAATTTGATTTGCGTGGGGCATTGACCTTAGTGGGTTAAGATCTGAAATGGAAATAAAGTGCAATGAATTTAGGAAAATGTAGGAATCAACTGTCTGCCATACAGGAAGTGCAGATTACTAATAGTTAATGTAGGAATCAACTGTCTGCCATACAGGAAGTGCACATTACTAATAGTTAATGTAGGAATCAACTGTCTGCCATACAGGAAGTACACATTACTAATAATTAATGTAGGAATCAACTGTCTGCCATACAGGAAGTGCACATTGCTAATAGTTAATGTAGGAATCAACTGTCTGCCATACAGGAAGTACACATTACTAATAGTTAATGTAGAAATCAACTGTCTGCCATACAGGAAGTGCACATTACTAATAGTTAATGTAGGAATCAACTGTCTGCCGTACAGGAAGTGCACATGTCACGACTTCTGCCGAAGTCGATGCCTCTCCTTGTTCGGGCGGTGCTCGGCGGTCGACGTCACCGGTCTTCTAGCCATCATTGATCCATTTTTCATTTTCCATTGGTTTTGTCTTGTCTTCCCACACACCTGGTTACAATCCCATTCATTACCTGTTGTGTATTTAACCCTCTGTTTCCCCTCATGTCTTTATCAGAGATTGTTTTATGTCAGTGTTGTTTATGGTTGTATAGGTGCGCGACGGGTCCTCGTACCCATGTTTATTTTATGTATGTACATATTAGTGTTTGGAGCATGTTAAGTGGACATTTATTAAAACACTCCATTTACACTCCGTTTGACTCTCCTGCGCCTGACTTCCCTGCCACCTATACACACGACTCTGACAGCACATTGCTAATAATTAATTATATCTATATGATGTGTATTTTTAGAGAGAGAGAGAGAGAGAGAGAGAAAGAAAAAAAGAGAGAAAAAACAAAACACACATGTCTAGCTACTTCCCTTACAGGTTCAGCAACACCTACCCCAGAAAGTCAGAGAAGTTTGAATCATCATTTTTTTGATGTAAAATCTTAATTTGACCAATATTACTGTAGCAAAATAACACTGCGGCAACAGGATTTAAAAGTTTTGTCGATAATGTTGCTTGATCGGTGGTTAGGCTATTAGCTGGACAAAAGTACTGTAGTACTGAGCAATAGTGTTAATATGACCATGTGTTAGGGTGGGTTTTCAGTTCATTTATGTTAATCACAAAGCAGGACAATTCTCAGCAACAAAACAGTGATTCAATTAAGATCCTACAGCTATATGCATTGTTGTACGTGGCTGAATCAACTCTATATGTATTCAAATCTGTCAATTTTTTAAAATTAATTCTTCAGAACTTGGCCTACATTGTCACTACCCACCCTCTTGGGTCTCCAGGCCCAGTCCAGATTCAATCAACCCCTAGTCTGGCCACTGCCTGCCCACTACAGCCTGGCCCCTAGCCTGGCCTTGGCATGGCCCCTAGAGCCTGGCCCCTTACAACCAACCCCTAGCCTGACCTCAAGCCTGTTCCTTACAGGCTGGCGCCTTACAACCAACCCCTAGCCTCATTACTACAGCCGACATACTTCCTGTAGATCTGGAGGAGTTGGACAGGTATAAGCAACATGGTAGTGACTCTACCTTGCCTTCTGATAGGTTAGGTGGAACTTCCACCATACTGCTGATACCTACCCAAGCCTTTCAGATCTACTCCAGTCCCTGGGGGGTTGGGGCGAGGGGATGCAGAGTGTAGGGCAAGTTTAGAGAAACAGTCCACGTGTTCGTACCAAATGGCACTCTGTTTCCTATACAGTGCACTACTTTTGACCAGGGCCCTGCTCTAAAGTAGCAGACTATGAGGGGAATAGGGTGTCATTTGGGACGCAGGCCATGTTTGTCAGAACTGTAGACAATCCAGGGAAGCAGGAACCTCCCCTCCATTCTGCCAGATGCACAGGATATTCCTTTCTTTGTTTGTGAGAAAACTTCAGTACTCAGACCGCTGGGTCAACACAGGCAGGGGAGCTGAACGAGCTGGTTGAACACAGGCAGGGGAGCTGAGAGAGCTGGTTGAACACAGGCAGGGGAGCTGAGAGAGCTGGTTGAACACAGGCAGGGGAGCTGAGAGAGCTGGTTGAACACAGGCAGAGGAGCTGAACGAGCTGGTTCAACACAGGCAGGGGACCTGAACGAGCTGGTTCAACACAGGCAGGGGAGCTGAAAGAGCTGGTTGAACACAGGCAGGGGAGCTGAACGAGCTGGTTCAACACAGGCAGGGGACCTGAACGAGCTGGTTGAACACAGGCAGGGGACCTGAACGAGCTGGTTCAACACAGGCAGGGGACCTGAACGAGCTGGTTCAACACAGGCAGGGGACCTGAACGAGCTGGTTCAACACAGGCAGGGGAGCTGAAAGAGCTGGTTGAACACAGGCAGGGAAGCTGAGAGAGCTGGTTGAACACAGGCAGGGGAGCTGAACGAGCTGGGTCAACGCAGGCAGGGGGGCTGAGAGAGCTGGTTGAACACAGGCAGGGGAGCTGAACGAGCTGGGTCAACGCAGGCAGGGGAGCTGAGAGAGCTGGTTGAACACAGGGGAGCTGAACGAGCTGGTTCAACACAGGCAGGGGAGCTGAAAGAGCTGGTTGAACACAGGCAGGGGACCTGAACGAGCTGGTTGAACACAGGCAGGGGACCTGAACGAGCTGGTTCAACACAGGCAGGGGACCTGAACGAGCTGGTTGAACACAGGCAGGGGACCTGAACGAGCTGGTTCAACACAGGGGACCTGACGAGCTGGTGACATTTGACAATATATTGGCAAAGAAGGACAGAACCATGACTGAAGGTAAAACTCAATATTTGGTTTAATATCTTATATTATATAATGAAATATCATATACATTAACTGTTTGAGAAGGATGTAGCAGACTGATCTGTTCATTAAACCTGGAACACGTGTAGCTATCACAATGATTCTGTACTTCAAATTCAGCTGTTTAACATTTAACTGAAATATACTTGTTATGTTATCCTAACAGCTATACCACTCAGAGAGATGGAGCTGAAACGGCTGCCTGAGTCTGATGGGTGTGGCTCAACAAATCATGATGGTATGTACTCTGTTTGGACTGTGATGTTATGGTCTCTAATGGTTGAGTCAAATCATAATGGTATGTACTCTGTTTAGACTGTGGTATGTACTCTGTTTGGACTGTGATGTTATGGTCTCTCGTGGTTGAGTCAAATCATGATGGTATGTACTCTGTTTGGACTGTGATGTTATGGTCTCTCGTGGTTGAGTCAAATCATGATGGTATGTACTCTGTTTAGACTGTGATGTTATGGTCTCTAATGGTTGAGTCAAATCATGATGGTATGTACTCTGTTTGGACTGTGATGTTATGGTCTCTCATGGTTGATACTAACTTTACTAGTAACTTATAATACTAACTCTACTAGTAACTTATAATACTAACTCTACTAGTAACTTATAATTCTAACTATACTAGTAACTTATAATACTAACTATACTAGTAACTTATAATACTAACTATACTAGTAACTTATAATACTAACTTTACTAGTAACTTATAATACTAACTCTACTAGTAACTTATAATACTAACTCTACTAGTAACTTATAATACTAACTCTACTAGTAACTTATAATACTAACTCTACTAGTAACTTATAATACTAACTCTACTAGTAACTTATAATACTAACTATACTAGTATCTTATAATACTAACTCTACTAGTAACTTATAATACTAACTATACTAGTAACTTTGAGCAGGATGTTATGGTTAAAATAATCATTGAATGAATCATTGAATCAATTGAATGAATTAAATGAATCAACATACATTATCTCTATTTTACAGTGTGATACTTGAATTACTTTTAATGTTTTGTTGTTGTTATAGTTACTGGTAGCTACATTGACTTTATCTGTGTGGTTTTTACAGGGTCTGGTTTGACTGCTGACCTGAGGATTGTGTTGCTAGGGAAGACTGGAGCAGGGAAGAGTGCAACAGGAAACACCATCCTGGGGAAGAATGTATTTAAAGTCGACTCTTCGCCTGCGTCAGTGACCGGACAGTGTGAGAGACAGAGTGGAGAGGTCAACGGGACGACGGTTCATGTGGTTGACACACCGGGCCTCTTCGACACAGCCAGGTCGGACGAAGAAGTGAAAGAGAAAATAGAGGAGTGCGTTAACATGTCCGTCCCGGGACCCCACGCCTTCCTGCTGGTGATCAGGCTGGGGGTGAGGTTCACAGAGGAGGAGAGGAACGCCGTGAGGTGGATCCAGGAGAACTTTGGAGAGGACGCCTCCATGTACACCATCTTGCTGTTCACCTGTAAAGACCAGCTGAAGGGGAAACAGGTGACAGATTCTCTGAAGATGTGTAAAGAGCTACGGAGACTCTCCATCACTTTAGGCGGCGGGTATCACTCGTTCAACAACGACGCCAAAGACGACCCCGCTCAGGTCCCAGAGCTGCTGGAGAAGATCAAAGAGATGGTGGAGCTGAACGGAGGAGAGCACTACACCAACGAGATGTACCAGAAGGCTCAGAGGAAGATCAGAGAGGCGGAGGAGAGGAGGAAGGAGGAGGAGAAAAGAAGGAAGGAGGAGGAGGAGAGAAAATTAAAAGAAGAGGTAAAAGTAGAGATAGAGAAAGAAAAGGAGGAAGAGAAAAGGGAGAAGGTAGATAAAACGAGGAATCTCCACATCGCTCTCGCAGTAACAGTAGTGTGTGTAGTAGTAGGGGTGATCATAGCAGCTGCTGCTGATACCACAGTGGCCCTGGCTCTAGCTCCACTCTTACTGGTGCTGGGAGCAGCCAGTGGAATAACGGCTATCTGCCTAAAGAATGGAAGGTGTGGAGCTAAAACACCTGTCTCTGTAGCTGTATAACATTCACATACTGTATACCTCATTAAGGCTGTTTTTACACAGGCAACCCAATTCTGATCTTTTGCCACTAATTGGTCTTTTGACCAATCCGATCTATTATCAATAATTGGGCAAAATATCAGCATTTGTCTGCCTGTGTAAAGATCAGAATTAGGCTGCCTGTGTAAAGATCAGAATTAGGCTGCCTGTGTAAAGATCAGAATTAGGTTGCCTGTGTAAACGAAGCCGAACAAGACCAAACAACAGAAACATAGATTGAATGATAGATAGATAGATAGATAGATAGATAAAAATTGTCTTAAATCTGTTCCCTTAAGTATTTCTCTGGGTGTCCAGTGATCTATTTATTTAATCATGTGTTCAGGGATAACATTTATGAACACTTAATAAAGAGAAGTAAAGAGTCTGACTGATGACTAATGTTTTTATTACATTTCTCTGATATGCTTTAGAACATGTTTCATCCCTGTATTATGTCAGAGTGACTGTCTGCCTTATAGTTTCACTATCTAGGTTTCAAACCTCGAGAGGAACCAGGCTCTGAGGGGTGTGCCGGGTGGAGATTATAACAGAACATGGCCAAGATGTTCAAATGTTCATAGATGACCAGCAGGGTCAAATAATAATAATCACAGTGGTTGTAGAGGGTGCAACAGGTCAGCACCTCAGGAGTAAATGTCAGTTCGTTTTTCATAGCCAATCATTGAGAGTGTCTCTACCGCTCCTCTTGTCTCTAGAGACTTGAAAACAGCAGGTCTGGGACAGGTAACACGTCCGGTGAACAGGTGAGGGTTCCATAGCCGCAGGCAGAACAGTTGAAACTGGAGCAGCAGCACGACCAGGTGGACTGGGGACAGCAAGGAGTCATCAGGCCAGGTAGTCCTGAGACATGGTCCTAGGGCTCAGGTCCTCCGAGAGAGAAAGAAAGAAAGAAAGAATTAGAGAGAGCATACTTAAATTCACACTGGATAAGACAGGATAAATACTCCAGATATAACAGACTACCCCTAGCCCCCCGACACATAAACTGTTGCAGCATAAATACTGGAGGCTGAGACAGGAGGGGTCGGGAGACACTGTGGCCCCGTCCGACGATACCCCCGGACAGGGCCAAACAGGCAGGATATAGCCCCACCCACTTTGACAAAGCACAGCCCCCACACCACTAGAGGGATATATATAGCCTGCTATGAGGACAGCAGGAGGAATGAATGGATATCACAACATATATAGCCTGCTATGAGGACAGCAGGAGGAATGAATGGATATCACAACATATATAGGCTGCTATGAGGACAGCAGGAGGAATGAATGATGTCACAACATATATAGCCTGCTATGAGGACAGCAGGAGGAATGAATGGATATCACAACATATATAGCCTGCTATGAGGACAGCAGGAGGAATGAATGGATATCACAACATATATAGGCTGCTATGAGGACAGCAGGAGGAATGAATGATGTCACAACATATATAGCCTGCTATGAGGACAGCAGGAGGAATGAATGGATATCACAACATATATAGGCTGCTATGAGGACAGCAGGAGGAATGAATGGATATCACAACATATATAGCCTGCTATGAGGACAACAGGAGGAATGAATGGATATCACAACATATATAGGCTGCTATGAGGACAGCAGGAGGAATGAATGATGTCACAACATATATAGGCTGCTATGAGGACAGCAGGAGGAATGAATAGATATCACAACATATATAGGCTGCTATGAGGACAGCAGGAGGAATGAATGATATCACAACATATATAGCCTGCTATGAGGACAGCAGGAGGAATGAATGGATATCACAACATATATAGCCTGCTATGAGGACAGCAGGAGGAATGAATGGATATCACAACATATATAGACTGCTATGAGGACAGCAGGAGGAATGAATAGATATCACAACATATATAGGCTGCTATGAGGACAGCAGGAGGAATGAATGGATATCACAACATATATAGCCTGCTATGAGGACAGCAGGATGAATGAATGATATCACAACATATATAGCCTGCTATGAGGACAGCAGGAGGAATGAATGGATATCACAACATATATAGGCTGCTATGAGTACAGCAGGAGGAATGAATGATGTCACAACATATATAGGCTGCTATGAGGACAGCAGGAGGAATGAATGGATATCACAACATATATAGCCTGCTATGAGGACAGCAGGAGGAATGAATGGATATCACAACATATATAGGCTGCTATGAGGACAGCAGGAGGAATGAATGATATCACAACATATATAGGCTGCTATGAGGACAGCAGGAGGAATGAATGATATCACAACATATATAGCCTGCTATGAGGACAGCAGGAGGAATGAATGGATATCACAACATATATAGGCTGCTATGAGTACAGCAGGAGGAATGAATGATGTCACAACATATATAGCCTGCTATGAGGACAGCAGGAGGAATGAATGGATATCACAACATATATAGCCTGCTATGAGGACAGCAGGAGGAATGAATGGATATCACAACATATATAGGCTGCTATGAGGACAGCAGGATGAATGAATGGATATCACAACATATATAGCCTGCTATGAGTACAGCAGGAGGAATGAATGATGTCACAACATATATAGGCTGCTATGAGGACAGCAGGAGGAATGAATGGATATCACAACATATATAGCCTGCTATGAGGACAACAGGAGGAATGAATGGATATCACAACATATATAGCCTGCTATGAGGACAGCAGGAGGAATGAATGGATATCACAACATATATAGGCTGCTATGAGGACAGCAGGAGGAATGAATGGATATCACAACATATATAGCCTGCTATGAGGACAGCAGGAGGAATGAATGGATATCACAACATATATAGCCTGCTATGAGTACAGCAGGAGGAATGAATGGATATCACAACATATAGAGCCTGCTATGAGGACAGCAGGATGAATGAATGGATATCACAACATATATAGGCTGCTATGAGGACACCAGGAGGAATTAATGGATATCACAACATATATAGCCTGCTGTGAGGACAGCAGGAGGAACGAACACATAAGCTCTAAAGCAGGTCACATCAGGGATATTGTCCCTGCGTATTGAAACAGGTAGGATCAGGGATATTGTCTCTGCGTATTGAAACAGGTTGGTATTGTGATGAAATGGAAGAGGAAAGACGATGTACCTGTGTAACTGCTGTGAATGTTGTATTGTCAATTTGTTGTCTGTTGTATTGAAACGGCACTTTAAACGTGTACGTGTACTGCAACGTTTCCCCATGGGGACAGTGAAGTCAGTAAAGTGAAGTATATCACCTCGGAGAGATACATTTTCTCCTCTATTGCCCTTTCTACCACAATATACAATGTGAAATATTGTGATTAGTATATCTGTATAATCACGTATTGTTCCCCTATTATACAGTCTGAACGTAGTGAAAAGTGGATCCTTTTTCGGGGTACATTTGAAACCCCATTGGAGCTCACAGGACTATTTATTCTCTCTTTTCTCATACCTTCTCTCTTTTCTCATACCTTCTCTCCTTTTCTCATACCTTCTCTCTTTTCTCATACCTTCTCTCTTTTCTCATACCTTCTGTCTTTTCTCATACCTTCTGTCTTTTCTCATACCTTCTGTCTTTTCTCATACCTTCTGTCTTTTCTCATACCTTCTGTCTTTTCTCATACCTTCTGTCTTTTCTCATACCTTCTGTCTTTTCTCATACCTTCTGTCTTTTCTCATACCTTCTCTCTTTTCTCATACCTTCTCTCTTTTCTCATACCTTCTCTCCTTGCTCATACCTTCTCTCTTTTCTCATACCTTCTGTCTTTTCTCATACCTTCTGTCTTTTCTCATACCTTCTGTCTTTTCTCATACCTTCTCTCTTTTCTCATACCTTCTGTCTTTTCTCATACCTTCTGTCTTTTCTCATACCTTCTCTCTTTTCTCATACCTTCTCTCCTTGCTCATACCTTCTCTCCTTTCTCATACCTTCTCTCCTTTCTCATACCTCTCCATCCAGAACTGACACCATTCAGCCAGCAGCAAACCACCCTGCATCCCACAGCTGGCTTGCTTCTGATGCTAAGCAGCGTTGGTCCTGGTCAGTCCCTGGATGGGAGACTAGCTCCTGCTGGAAGTGGTGTTGGAGGGCCAGTAGGAGGCAGCCTTTCCTCTGGTCTAAAAAAAAATCCCAATCCCCAGGGCAGTGATTGGGGACATTGCCCTGTGTAGGGTGCTGTCTTTTGGATGGGATGTTAAACGGGTGTCCTGACTCTCTGTGTTCACTAAAATATCCCATGGCACTTATCATAAGAGTAGGCGTGTTAACCCTGGTGTCCTGGCTAAATTCCCAATCTGGCCCTCATACCATCACGGTCACCTAATAATCCCCAGTTTACAATTAGCTCATTCATCCCTGTAACTATTCCACAGGTTGTTGCTGTAAATGAGAATGTGTTCTCATTCAACTTGCCTGATAAAATAAGGGATAAATAAATAAAAGCAGGCAATATTTTAGCTCTGGATATTCAAGATTAGTAACACTGTAAATGCAATTAGGAATGATGAATACATTGTCTTATAAACCAATGTGGGCTGGGCATTCTGAAGACGCTTAATAATACAATCAATCAAATCACATCTACCTTAAGTTTGTGTGTGAGATGAATTCAAACTCAAAGGCTGTCTGTGATGTTCCTGCATCATCATTCCTTAAATCACAGACAGTATTCAGAGCTGGTTACTTGTGGAATAGACACCAACTGGAATGCGGTTTTAACCAATCAGCATTCAGGATTAGACACACCCATTGTATAAAAGGGCATAACTGTCCTGAATCTCTAGTACATCTGTAGTTCTCTGAGTCTCAATAAAATACCAGAGGGGAAAACTCACTAGAATTCTGGATGATTTCATTTGTTTTTACGTCAGCAAGTAGAGAGTGAATTACATCTCATATGTAAATACAAACAAAGTAAGTCTGATGTTGACAAACAAACAGGATGAGACAAGCACAAGTAGCCATGAAACCAGGAAATCAACCAGAAGGTGGGAACCATTCTTTAATAACATTGGTGGACAGTGGACACTAATGAACAGAAAAACATTAGTTTAGGTGGGAGATGGTGCTGGTGACTGAAGCTCAAAGGAGGGTTAGGGTACGTTTATCATTAGCTGAGCCATAAAAAAGATGTCGTGTCTGTGACTATCATTAAATGTGAAGACTGCTTTTTTATCAAATAAATTCTCTATGTGTAATTATTATTACATTGATGATTAAACTAATCATGCACACTTTAATTAACTAGGAAGTCGGGGCACCACGGGAAATGTTTATAGAGTCTCTATTTCCCGAATCGACTCTTCAGATATTTTCATATCTTATCGAGTACAGTCTTGTATTAATGTATTATTATTACCTCATCACTTGTCATTATTGAACATCGCAAACCCATGGATGTCTGCACGAACCCTAGCATAAATTATGAATCAGCGATATACAAATTGGCTTAATTATTTATTTACCGACTAACTAAATAAGCACAGAAATACATAACAAACAGTAGATATTGGTTACTAACACAATGCATTGATAAGTCCCTAGTGGGCTAAACCGGTATGACGGCTTGGTAGACAATGGAAAGGGGTAGGGACAGATAAAAGAGTGGGAAAGACAAAATGGATTCACTACACAGTTGATAATTAATGAATTAAAATGCTAATCGTTTGCACATGAACCGCCGCTCCTTCGAGAATAATTGCAATGTATACATTTACGCCCATATGTCGTTGTTGTCTTCTCTGTTGGAATCCGGTCCGTCTGCTGGAGAGTCAGTTCATCAGAGTCTCTGGTTAACTTCCCCAGAAGTCACAATGTCTTTTGTGGTTGTAACTTCCTCAGTGGCTCTGGATAGTGTACAGTGGGTTAACTGCCTTGTTCAGGGGCAGAACGACAGATGTTTACATTGTCAGATCGGGGATTCAATCTAGCAACCTTTCGGTTAATGGCCCAACGCTCTATCCACTAGGCTACCACACCCCCTTGTGTGTTATTGCTTAAATAACATTGGTGGACAGTGGACAGTAATGACCAGAAAAAAACATTCGTTTAGGTGGGAGATGGTGCAGGTGACTGAAGCTCAAAGGAGGGTTAGGATACGTTTATCATTAGCTGAGCCATATACAGTCATAGAAACAGACAGCATATTTTTTTTATCCAGAGTCAATTACCTTCCTACAGAGAGTAAAGTCTAAAATCAACGACCCAGTTAAGTAATAGTCAGCATGTTTTTGTATTTATTGAATAACAGGGATTTAATGTGAGAGGTAAGTTGAAGATTGGTATGATTATGGAATGTTATGACGGTAAAAGTCTGGTTAATGTTTGTATAAAGATGAAAGTACACACAGTTCCGCTCATTGGGTTAGAGCATGGTGCTGGCCACAACAAGGTTAAAGGTTTAAAACCCGCTCGAACCAATTTCTCCTGCTCCTCTTCCTCCTCTCCTCTTCCATCTTCCCCCTCTCCTCTTCCATCTTCCTCCTCTCCTCTTCCATCTTCCTCCTCTCCTCCTGTCTCTCCTCTTCCATCTTCCTCGTCTCCTCTTCCGTCTTCCTCCTCTCCTCCTGTCTCTCCTCTTCCATCTTCCTTCTCTCCTCCTGTCTCTCCTCTTCTATCTTCCTCAACTCCTCCGCTCTCTTCATTTCCTCCTCTCTCCTCACCTCCTCTTCCCGTTTCCTGATCGCCTCCTCTTGTTTCTTCA